>NW_015496058.1:53330-60830 GCF_000816755.2 Arachis ipaensis
ACCGGTTTCTAATTTAAGAAGAGCTGAAAAAAGTCTTGAAGTAAGTTCTGTCGTCCTACTCGTTCTCTTGTGGGTATGACGAGCGGCTGCGGGGAACTCCGCGAGGGCGATAGGCCCACAGCACCTTATATGCAAGGTTCTTAGCTCATCCCGTAGCCAAAAAAACCAAAAGATGGAAAACAGGGGAATGGCCGGTTATGGAAGGAAAACCCCTTTACCCCCAGCTTCCAGGGCCATCAGGGCGGGAAGGAATGCCAGAAGCAAACGATTCCGCCGCACTGTGTAAGCAAGCAGACAGGCAGGGCAAGAAAGCTAGATCCACAAAGGGCCAGTTCTCCCAAGATGCGGTCAAGCACCCTCTTTCAGTTACATGCCATTTTTCATGTAAAAAAGGCCAAGAACAGAGGAGAAGATACCCTCGCTGGACCAGGACGAGGCTGCTACTCTATCGACGCCTGTATGCGGACACAACTAAAAGGGGGTGAGCCTTTCCCGTAATCCGACATTGACCTAGAACTCGCCCTTTCGGTACCTGTCTAGCAAGCTTTTTCTCTGCCGGTAGCTGGTCAAGAGTAAAGGCGAAGCTTGGATCCGCCTTAGAAGAAAGGTTCGCACTGAACACTTTCCCAATCCCAAAAAAAAAACACACGAAACAAGACACACATGGGCAGGCCCAGCAAACACTTCTCTCTCTTATGTAAAGACAGAAATAAGCAAATATCATAAGAGAAGTGAGGATCATGTCAATCACTGTCAAATCGAATGGAGAATGACACAAAGGCTTCTGTGCATATCCCGGAAAAGAAGTGAAAAGCCCCTAGTCCCCAGGCATTTTCGGTCAACTGGGGGACAAAAAATTCCTATACAACATCGAATTCCGCGGCAGGAGCGATATCAGATACTGAGTAGGTGGCATAAGTGGTATCATATCAGCAATCCAGTTAAGCAGCATTATACTAGACTCTAACAGAATAAAAGTAAGCGATAGAGAACTTTGCGCCACCATAACCAGATGATTGGAGAAGAAGATCGGAGACAGATATTGATTCCTTGCCGGTGGGCACTCTATTGGGTCTCCTGTGCTACCTCGACCAAAAAGGGCTACAACCTCTGATTCCGGGACATAATTTTTTGAAAAGGATTCCCTTTACATGAACGAACTGGCTCAGTTTTAGAAGACAATTCAAGACTAACATCATACTCCTCCGCGGCATCGGTGGTTACCACTGAAGGGGATGTTGTCGCTTACTAGGATGTTTTCTCCTAATCGTCTATAGAGTTTTGAGCTAGTGATCCAAAATTGATTTGGCAGAAGCTTCGATCTAGAATGCAGTATCTGGGATTAAAAAAGGATACCGCTCTACTCTAGCAGTAATAAAAAGTCCTCCCCTCCATTCTCCATTGCTTACGGAGACGGCAAATCCAGAGAAAGTTCTAGGCCCTATCTTGGGTTGGCATCAATGTTAGCAGCCCTTCCTCCAAGACTTGCTCCAAAGAATGCCGGGGAGTTGGATAAGATTGAGTTCGTGCGATAAGAATCAGAGTAAGGGCGGGGGAGAGCTAAAAAGTAAATGGAGTTAATGGGACGACTCCGCCTTCACTAAAGAGGAAGCAAGTAGGGCACAGGCTTTGAGGTTGGAGCCTTGCCCGTGAAGGTATCCCAATAGTTGTGCTAATCCAGCCCATGTGTGTCTTGCTGTCTTCCAGAAGCAAAAAGGAATCCTATCGCTCTAAGAGGAAATGAGGCTGACACTGAGATTTCCTTCCTTTCTGTAAAAGTGAAGACTTTCCGCCTCCAAGCTGGATTTGATTGAAGGACTACTTCCCCCATAACTATCAGAGTTGGCCGGATAAGAGTAAGAGCAAACTTATAACTCGCCTTTCAGGCTATGCCCTTTACTTCAAGTTTATTATTTACAAGATTCAACTGAGTAGGGGTAGGAGTCAGGGGTTCGAGCCCTTCTCCCACAATTGGCAAGAGCCAGTGATCGCCAATTCCTTTCCCCTTTCCATCGACAGGGCTCCTCGGACTGGACTAGAGTATACGTTCTTTTGCGCTTCAAGTTTATTATTTACAAGCGATCGAAGTAGGGCAAGTCTCAGTCTTGTATTTGAGGTTGGTGAGAGGGCTGGCCCAGGGCATGCCTTTACTCCAACAGCGGCGAGGGGGTCAATCATCATCGTTTTTCCAGAAAAAGGTAGTTGAAAGCTGGAGCTTTACGAAACGAGTTGTTTTCAAAGCATCCGAGTTGGTAGAGCTTCGAGCGGGAACTTATCGAAAGGAGTGTTGGCAGATCGACCCCCCTTCCATTCCGTGGCACGCGGCGAAGGTAATTGAAAACAAATCAAAACAATGAATAGGAGGGGGCAATAAGAATTCAGTTGTCAATTGTTGGCCCACAGGCACACTTCCTGAAATCGATGTAACTCTACTTACTGTAAAATGGCGGGTTAGGTTTCTTTCATACAGAGATGTCGGCTATTTCACTTGACTCCTATTGAATGATCCGCAAGCCTATAGCCGCCCTCGTGCAAGCAAGCAAAGCCATCCAATCCAGTAGGACTTTGAGCACTAGAGGAAGGTGATGAGTCAGGAAGTCCCAAGTAATAAAGTGATAGAAAGCTGGCCCCCTATTTGATAGAGGTTCTTAATCCCCGGGGATATCTCGTAAGGAAGAATCAGAATCATTTCAGTCCACTGGTTCTAGCTGTAGTAAGCCTGTCGTTCTATTAAGCAAACCTGTAAGTTAGTGATTCAAAGTATAGCCCTGGTGTATGAGATATTGAATTCTCAGACTAAGAATCCGGTATGTTCCCCAGCTAATGAAAGGTGAGCTTGAGCTTCCAGCCCCGCGCTCTACGACTTCGAAGTTAAATCATTCCTCATTCACTTACAGGCAAAAGGCGATAGGCGATCAGTAAATAGCCGAATTGGCATCGATTGAAGAAGAAATTAGTAGATGTCGGGGAATCGAAAAAGCACTTTGTAGCTCTTAATAAGAAGAAGAGGAGAACTTCGGGTAGGCAGGCAACTCACTAGGTATAGGTAGAGTCAAAGATTGTAGCAAGCAAGAGCACAATGTTGTTTTTTTTTTTCTATTAGAAAAGATATTAGCAGAGGATTACCTTTTCTTTCAAATCCTAGGCTACGCACCTTGACCATCCTTCTACCTTTACCAACTACTACTAGCAATTACGACAACAGGTGAAATAGCTGATCTTATTCCGAAATAGCTTCTTCTTTTCGGATTCATCTTCTTATGCTCCTAAAGAAAGAGAAGGGCTTTACTCCGAGTTGAAAGAAGAGTTTACATCTTATATATATTTAAGAGACAGCAGGGAATGAATGAACTAGCAAAGGATGGCCTTGACAAATCCTCCTTCGCTCCTGTGGGAGTCGAACCCACTACATAGGTTTCTTCCTTGTTTTACCGACTCAGGTCTCTCTATTCCTGCTAGAAATGTTCGATTTGCTTTGGTGAAGCTGTAGGGCGGTAGGCCCCATACGTGGCAACTGAATAAATACCTGTTAGACTCAATCTTTTACCAAAGCCCCCACTCCTTGAAAACTAGATTTCTTTCCTTAATTGCAATATCACAACGAGTCTATAATAGGCGAATTCCAATGCCAGCGCTTTTAGCTAAATAGGATCTATATCTGAACCAAGTAAGGAGGAGGCAGGGGTCATCATGCAGGATCAGCTATACCTCTGAATCCCATAGTAAAGCCTTGTCCATTTCGGGGATGGGCCTTAGATAGCTTAGAGATTTGATTGGGAAGATTTTGACCCCTTCTCTTCAAAGAGAACCCGCCCTCGTGCTTCTTTATTTCCTTCGCTTGTTAAGGAGTTGGAGCAAGTCTTTTCTGATAAGTTGCCCCTGCTGGCTGGCCCGAAGCGACTCCCCACTTCGAACGCGGGTCTCCGGCAATGGCAGATTTCTGTCTTCGATCGGAGTTTGCACGAATCTGAGGATATTCATACATATCACCTAGTAGTAAAATACGAATCGAATTGAGCGCGACTTCTGCTCATCAAAAGTGGGATTTAGTAAGCGTATTCTAACTAAATAACAGAGCAGCTGAAGGCGGAGGACTCTTGGCCCTATCACACAATAGGTATAGAGTTTGAAGTGAGCTTTGAAAGAAGGTTAGACGATGAATCTAGGGCAGCAGATTCTACTGAAAAAAAAGTACATAGGCTTAAGCATAAGAAAAGGAATTTATTCTTTGAAAAGAGGCCCTTTATCCTATCTGATGGGGTAGGGAAGGATGCTATTTCATTCTCTTTTCTCAAGGAAGATTCCAAAGGAGCTCTTTCATTGAAGTGTCTGCCGCCCGGCCTGGTTACCCCAATCCTTAAGTATTTTCGTGCCATGATCTTATCATTGAATAATCAACGCAACTTCTTTTGGTTGGTCACCACTGGATGATTCCGCGATACACTCCCCCTATCTGCTATTCTATTATCTAATAGTATCGTCGAGGTATCCTGGTTTCGCCCCCTAGCGGTATAGTTCAATCTTTAGGGGCATCAGGGCCCTCTTTGAAACAAGGAGAAGATTCTAAAAGAGATAAATCGCATATGAAGAAAGTATGCTTCGCTTGTCATTGAAGGCGGTTCCTGCTTCTACCGCGAAAGCAGGACAACGCAAACAAAGGGGGGTAGCGCTGCCCACCTAACAGAAGGCGCGAAAGAAAAGCGAGCCGGGAATTCGGCATCATATCGGTTAGCTGAGCCGGCCTCAAGGAAGAACTTTGATCTTGCCTTTTTCCTACTTTCGAATTTTCGTTCCGGGCAGTAATATCAAGTGATCTGATGATCCAACAGTTAAGTCAAAGGCTACGAAAAAACCTTCCTCCGTAAGTTCCTTTACTCTCTCTCTCTTGAGCGCTTTCTGGTGAACACTTTGTGTAACCATTGAGTTCGATTTGAACTAGTTTCAAAGGCTGGATTTCCCTTGGGGAGAACTAGAATCCTATCCTCAGATCTTTCCCTCTTCTGTAATTTTGAGACCAAAAGAAGTAGGGATTGGATCGATGGAACGCCTTTGTGAAGTCTAGCTCTGTTCTATGCCCGCCCCTAAAGAGAAAAGCTTTCTATGATATTCTTTTTTCTAGGGAATCCGCGCTTACTAGACCCTTTTTTTGCAGGCAGGATCTGAAAAGACTAGCTGGACCCGGTTCTGACTAATCACTAAGAGCTCATCGCGAGTTCTCTCGGGGCGGGACCTCAGTAAGTAGGGCATTCAGTACGAAGTAAGCCAAGTGAAGTGATCCCTGCGGCCTATACTAGAAGAGAAGGAAAGAACTTCTTACTCGCATCCCCCTTAAGATGTTAATATGAACGTTTCACAAGAAAGATTGAATCGTGGAATTGATTTTAGTTAGATGAGCTCCTTAAGCTAAGGTAACTCCGGGATAGAGGGACGAAGTGGGCTGCTTTCAAGGGCTAGAATTTCCCTGTTTCGGCGTGAGATTGGCTTAGCTTGGTCTTTCTGTGTACCTAGAGTAAGTTTGCCCATAGCGTAGTAAAAGCTTAAAAGATTCTGGTCCGGTTCGGCCTTATCAAGTATGATTTTAGGGATCCTTTTTTTAGTAAAGTACCCCCCTTTGGTTTTAGGGTTCGATTTGCCAACTGATCCGAGTTGGATTGGGTCAGGAACGGTAATAAGGCTCTAGTTCGACTAGCAGCTTGCCTTATCGAATAGGGGCGAGAGGGAGAAAAAAATAGCAAGTACTACTCTTTCTCTTTGAACGAATCCGAAGCCTATCTTTATAACTGTGGGGAGATGGATTTGATTGGAACCTAAATCCTTGGATCGCCCATGTGTCTATGAAGAGGTTAAGCTAAGCCACTTCTTTCGCCTTTCGCTTTACAGTAGTTATGTGATCTTAGCCTTTAAGCTTTGAGCTTGCTTTTTCAAAAAGATGAGGATGTGAAGCTGTGAACAAAGAGTCTCTTGTCCCGTCTTAGACTGCTCTGGCTCGGTACTGTGTCGATTGGGTCTGAGGATTCTTCTATCCATTTGGTCTTCTTTGTACCGTACCCAGAGAAAGGAGAAGATCGAATTAGCTCTGCTAAGGAATCGAAAGCATCCTATCCGCTAAGAGCGAAAAATCACATATTTTGAAATAAGGTATAGAGCAGCCTACCTCTAGTGCTTTCTTCACTGCCTCCTGACGTTTCATCCACTTCCACTACCAGGGTAGGGCTGGCTGTCGGATGCGCTATGCGCTAAGGCTACTTATTGCGCTATCCCTCATCATTGATTTACCAAACTGCCATCTCATCTTGCATCCGAAAGAAGTGACAGCCTGCCTGAGATGCCATGTTGATATTGCCAGAAGAGAAGAAGGCCTATCTTAGATATGCCTATTTGAACTATGCCTAGCTGCCGAGGGAGAGGTAGCCTATAGACTCAAGGCCTACTACTATGACTATTCTATGGTTTTGCCGTTAGCTGGAATAAGTGTACTCAACCGTGCTAACCTTCGCCTCGTGGCTCGATCAAGGCGCTATCGCATTATCTGAAAGAGCGACTATCCCGTGCCATCTGTAGCTCTTGCCCTGTTTATTATGAGAATAAAGAAGTCCCCTACTCCCGTACTTCACGCGCTATCCTCTATTCCATTATGTATCGCCGCTAGCTCATACCATGTGTCTTTGAACCGCTATTGCTCTGTGTCCGGATTCACTATGCTATGGCTAACTGAACTAGGACCATTGGAAAGAGAGAAGATATTGCCTGTCCAGAAGTAGCTTATGTCATGTCGTGCTACGAATGAAAGAGGTCCCTACCCTCAGTTCACCTTACCGGGCTTGATTCGTGAAAGTCAGCTCCGGCTTTCGGCACCGGTTACGAGAACAGTAAGAGTTCATTCTGTCCCACTTGGCTCAATAGCCGGAGAAAAAATAGCAGCTTATGATGATTCCATTTCAAATGCTATTATTCCTCCAACAGTGGATAGGCAAAGAAAGCAGTCACCCACCAGGAAGGCATAGAGTGAAGCCAGGAAAGGAATTGGTTACTACAGACAGACCAGATTCAATAGCGCCGGTAACACCTCCAAGACCAAGAGCCGCGGATAATCTAACTCTAACAACGGGTATTCATCCCATCTCGAGTTCTAAACTATTCTGATGATTGACACGTTGATTTTAGTACCCCTTAAATGATAGGGTGGGTTCGTATGTTTTTGTGAAAGCTCGGCTCCAGTTATTGCTGATGTCCAGTCATCCACATTGGAATTCCTTGGAAAAGAAGGCTAACTGCTTGTTGGCTGGGAGCTGTATGAGCGGTAAGTCTATTAGCACGATGATTCTTCTTCGCCTTTATTTCAAAAATCTTTGCCCTATCTAAGCTATATAAAAATAGCCAACAAAAAAAGGTATGCGCTTGTCAATTCATTCTTGGTGTAATACGTAAATGATTGGTGTCATAATTTTTCACTGATCAGGTGTGGGCTTACAGGGCTAGGGCTCATCCGTGTAAGAATTA
>NW_015496058.1:83380-83651 GCF_000816755.2 Arachis ipaensis
GAATCACTATGCGTATCTTGGTGGTCGTTACTTTTGGTGTTCTTTCTTTTTGGCTGACTCCTCTTCCTGTTCTATTGATCAGAAGCATCCAGCAGCGCCGCGCCAGTAGAAAGAGTTAAGCTACTAAGCTAGGCTGCTGTTGGGGAACTCGGTAGAAGCGATTTTCCGCTTCCGCCTCTCTAGGCTTCACAATGGCTCCCCCCTATATAGATAGAATTCAAAATGAGTCTTCTCCCCTCCACTATAATTAATATAATACGAAAGGCATTTT
>NW_015496058.1:115321-115527 GCF_000816755.2 Arachis ipaensis
GGCGTTTTAACCGAAAGAACTTCTTTCGCAATTCATGCTTTTCTGTTTTTATGACCAGAAATTGTTTCTTGATTTCCATTTCAAATTGTTCTCTGGACTTTTTATCAATATGAGGTGATCGTAACACAGTATATAAGACTCGTGATTCAGGCAATCCAATCTTCCGTGTGTAAGGCCCAAAATGGTTTTCCAAAAATGGGTGATCA
>NW_015496059.1:0-1029 GCF_000816755.2 Arachis ipaensis
TCAGCAAGCTACCGGAAGCGATCTGGCTCCCCCTTTGAATTTCCAATTCCTTCTTTTCGTTCTACTTAGGTGGAGCAATCCGAACTCTCGACAGAATATAAAAGAGCGTCTTCGAACCTGTGTAGACACCTCAACGAACTCATGCGGACACTCCTCAGCCCGAGCCGAGGACAATCTCTCAAAAATACACATAAGTTGACCCGTTTTTCTTTTCTTTGCTGATTCCTCTCAATTCAATTTGCCATGTTGCACTAAGTTACTTACGTATGTATGCATGCGGTCCGGGAACACTTTGGGGTGAACACCCATCCGAACAAGTAGGGTCAATAGTTCAGCATTTAGGCCGTAACATTTAGCAACAAAAAAATCTTTTACCCAACAAGTGCTCTCCGAACCAAGCTAGATAGTCTCCTATCACTAGGCTCACCAACCGACCTGGACTTTTATTCTGATTATCCCTACCGGATATCAAAACCATAAGGATTGTTTCCAGCCATGAGTTCCCATATTACATAAGCGTTCTTGGGTGGGCTGGGCCATTCCATCAAATCTTTGAGAAGGGGCCCAATCTCTTGATGGTCGGCGTGGCGATAGGCTTCGCTTCTACGACAGCCTCCCCAGCCGTTGCAAAGACTGAGCGAGAACGGTAAGGGGCGCACAAAGAATGTCGTTGCGCGGGGATGCGATTAGCCAAGCTGGGGCAAACTAAGCCGTCCGGCCCCCTACCGGATTAGGAATGCGAAGGCCTTTCCTTCGAAAGGAGACCGGGGAAATAAAGAGCTATGCTATTGACCGACCCTTTCGTAGTGACTTCGAATCAAGAGTCCTATCCTTTCTTTTTTATCATTTTGTTTGAGGCGGGCCGAATATAGAATGATATGCAGAAATACGGCAAGAGTTCCAAACCTTTTTTTTGGTGATTGACCAAACAAAGAGGCCTAGATCTATGCCCCTTAATGAATCGAATGGTCCTTCGACCCCTTCATTTGATTCCGACGGCCGACATAGATCTCATGAGACCTGCCCACT
>NW_015496059.1:2110-2953 GCF_000816755.2 Arachis ipaensis
CGAGCCTTATTTTATTAGTCAAGCCAAGCTTTGGCTCCCTAAAGACTAAAGAAATTGATAAAAAAAAGGGGGACTTCTGCAACGGGCTATACCACCCAAACCAACTGAGGGAAGTCGCATCCGCCCCATCGCAAGCACCTACAATGTCATGATCACATTGGTTTACCTTTTATTCTTTGGTAGTTCAACGGACGGTCGCCCCTCCAACAAGAAAAGGTATAAATATGGAAACTTCTCTGCCATTTGGATCGGAGAATTTATTTAGGAAATCGGGTTTTAAATTTCCAGAAACCACACGATTATATAGCCAAAGGGAATACGCCGCGCCTAAAATCATCCCAAGCGCTGCTAATGTGGCTACTAAGCTATTTCTTTGGAAAGCTCCTACTGAGATGGGAAATTCCCCGATAAAGCTGCTAGTACCAGGTGAACTCATATTGGCCAAAGTGGAAGAGAAGGAAATGGTAGAGAGATTCGGCATGGTGCTCACTAAACCT
Organism: Arachis ipaensis; assembly: GCF_000816755.2. Taxonomy (NCBI): domain Eukaryota; kingdom Viridiplantae; phylum Streptophyta; class Magnoliopsida; order Fabales; family Fabaceae; genus Arachis; species Arachis ipaensis. Next base: position 2,608 of record NW_015496059.1, read on the forward strand.
CCGTAATATCTAACGAGTCGAGTCTTATGTCGGTCATATAGAACACCAACACATAGAAAAAGGGCTGAAGGAACCAGTCCATGACTTAACATCGGTGGAATGCTACCTCCAATTCCCTGTATGTTCGATAGAGCCAAAGATTCCCCCCCCACTGATCGGAGTACGCCGATTACCCCCCGAACCGTACAAGATAGTTACCGCCTATCATACGGCTTTCTAACTTCACTTTTTTTCTGGTCGTTCCGCTCTGTCGATCGATGGTAGTATAAGAGATCTGATCTGTAAACCCCCGAAATGATTTACATAATGGTTCCTGCTTTCTAACCAGAGTTAGCATTTATCCCCC
>NW_015496059.1:4825-5195 GCF_000816755.2 Arachis ipaensis
CTTTCTTTAGTTTTGAATCAAAGTAGGTCGCGACTGTTGTATTTATGTTTAGTAGGTCGAGGGAAGCTACCGCTTATACGTCTGCTTCCTCGTCTTGCTTCTGGCAAAGCTTTTGATCTGATCCAACTGAAATCCCGCATATCTGCAGCGCTCAATATGCGGCTACGGCTAGGCGATCATATCGTGCCATAAAACAATTTGATATGTCTAGAGAGATCCCCTAGATATACAGATAGAATGGATGTTCATGGATAGACATACATTCCATTGATTCTTAGTTTTGGGGCTGAAAAAGCTCGTCGATCCAAATGAATCATTCTTGTGGTCTCTCTTCGCCCCCGCCCCGAAACTGATCCACAGCACAGCGCCC
>NW_015496059.1:6756-7059 GCF_000816755.2 Arachis ipaensis
TCCGCATCATACGGCTCCGCCCCGAGCTTCCGTCGTCGGCCCTTGTCATTAGACCACTATCTATGCATGTATATTAAGCCTGGACTCTCGAATCTTTTGCTTCTCGGGTGGCGGCGAACAATGCAGCTTGCGTTGCGGGCCCGCATTTTGTATTGAAGAGGGGCCCGGCCCACTTCTCGCCCGAAAGAACCGCTCACTAGCTAGCCGGACTAGTGGGGGCCCTATCTGGAGACATACTGAAAACCATGCCCTTCGAACCGAACGCAACGCCCGTCTTCCAAATCACAAAAAGGGCTCGTTGGG
>NW_015496059.1:8750-8913 GCF_000816755.2 Arachis ipaensis
AAATGGAGCTATGCCGACTTACGTACGTCTCGTTGACCAAACGATCAGGTATACCACGCCACGTATAATCCCCTCTTTCTATAGAGGAGAGAGAAAGAAAAAGAAAAGATATAGCGATCGTACCGTATTGTTCGTTTCTACTTTACGTTATTTTCCTCGGTTT
>NW_015496059.1:26179-27077 GCF_000816755.2 Arachis ipaensis
TTTTTTTTTCTAATCTTACTTCCGAATCATAATCATAGAGAAGCGGCAAGCACAGCAGCAGACTCAGCAGAACGGGAAGATTTCCGTCAGTAGTAGCTAGCCCTATTCCGTTTAAGTCTAATGCTTTCCTCAGTCCAGGGTTTGTCCCATCTTACTAGGTCCCCTTCCCCAATTGAATTTTGCACTCTACGAAAGAAAGTGAGTTCACAGTTTTTAGAATGGTTAGTATAGGCCAGCGCCGTATTCGATGATGGACGTCTTAGGTCAATCGGCTTAATTCCGAACAGCTGACGAGAGCTCTAAGCCTAGGATAAAGAAAGGCAGCAATTCACTCCTCTCCTGCTTATTATCTAGGGGCGAGCAAGCTATTCTTCTTTGGCCTCTCGTAAAGCTATCGCATCTTCGCTCCAGCAAAAAACCTTGATGTGTCCAGTGAAACTTCCAATTGAAATAGAGAAGAAGATTTCTTAACGTTAAGGTGCATTCACCAGCTTAGGGGAAACTTTAGAAAAGAGAGAGTTAGCTCATTTCTATTAAGTCAAATTGCATAGGTGATGATTTTTAACATGTTCTATCATCTCTAAGGCGATCTCATCTCGTCCGGTAGACATTCTAAGATCGATAAGCTGACGGGCCCTGCTACTGAGGTAAGGGGCAAAGGATCGATCCACTTGATGAATAACTGTCCCGATGCCAAAGCTTCCTGAACGAATACTAGGATCAGAGCGCTAGCATCCCTTGCTCTCTATCGATTGCTCCCTTTTACAATATGAAGCGTCTCATCCAAAAGAATAGAACTGGAGGGCGAACTTCCCATCTGTTCCCGTCTCAATGTGACCATTGATAGCTTTCTCTATTGAAATGTAATCCAGTTCTGGCTTGCTGTTCAAACTAAGGG
>NW_015496059.1:30163-35163 GCF_000816755.2 Arachis ipaensis
GCTTGGAGAACTTCACTACCTTGAAAGGAATGCTTTCCCTCTGGCTTCCCGTGCCAAGCTGTAAGCATAGCGAGTTAGGTACAAGAAGACGAATAAGGAAGGAAGATCGTAGATACATAGCGTCAGTCTCAACAGCCTATATCTTATCTTCTATCAGTCCTGCTTCTCCTCATCGGGAAGCAGATCCTTCACTGATATGTCCAATAAGAATCTATAATAGCCGCCTAATAGTATGTCGCCTTTCCTCTCAAGCGCCGAGGGCTTAAAGGTCCCAGGTTCCGGATCCCCTTATTCAACTCATCTTTATTTAGAAGTCCGAGAATAGAGGACTAACTCAATAGCTACAGGAGCGGGGCTTCTTTGCGAAACCCGAAGCCCGGGTGCCACATCCGGTCCTAAATTAATAGAGAGACCGGTAAAGACGGTTGCCTAGCTTACTTGGTAATGGACTCCTTTTGTTTAGCGGTCATGGATCGTGGTGTTCTTGTTTGTATACTATTATCAGAATTCACGTTCTGATCTTTCTTATCTTGATCTAACGGCCGGCCAAAGAGAGAGCGACTGGTAGGGAAAATGATTAGATATAGNATAATCCCAGGAGAGTAAGGATCCTCTAGCCTGAGTCTCAAACCAAACTCCGGTAAGGGGAAGTAGCGAGATTCCGATTCCCCACGAAGGAAGAGGAGGGGGTTGTTAAGCATCTTCGAACAGCTCATAGCTACAGTTACCCTACCTAGCTCTCTATTCCCTGAAAGCCGGATTGGCTTTACCCGGGCTTGCTGCCTAATTGAGTATGGGCGAGTGCCTTAGCTAGAAGACTCGAATTGATTGAGGAGAAGTCGGCCAAGGATAGGGTTTCTCGGGCTTCTTGAAGAGAGTGACTAAGCCGAAAAGGCCAATAGCATTTTCTCTAGCAAGTGTATTCAAAATACCACTATATGAGAATGAGATAAAGCCTCCGCTTTTTTCGCCGTTTGTTTACACCTTCCTTTTGAACTCAGCTTTCACGTCTTTAATCCTCGATTGAGCTAGTCACTGGCGAACGCTTCCAAAAGAGACCTACCTCTACTCTAAACAAGAGCCCCCTTCTTAATCTAGGGGTATCAGACTCGCTTAAAAACGTAGTACGTAAGGTAAGGATCTAGTTCCTTTCCTCAAAACCAGTCATCCGAGTGGGGCCCTGCGACATGTGCCATATTTAGGTTGCTTGCGACTGAGACTTTTAGGGATTATTTCCATCTTCCCTTAATTAAGGGATTTAGATAACATCCGGTCGGGAAAGAGCCACTACTTGGTTCCATAATGAATTGAAGGAAAATTATATCCCTCTTCGACATCAGATTCTTATCCTCTTTTCCGGGGGAAATGATGTTTTATTCTCTACGGCCCAAGGAAAGAAGTGGTCTGCTTTATTGAATCTTATTTCAGCAAGGGGTGTCGCTTTCGTTTTCAATAAGGACGTTTAGTAGGGCCCTTAGAACCATAAACATTTGCGAGTCGCCTTTTTACATGAAAGGTGGGTAGGGGATCTTAATACTGCCAAAGAGCTCGAGTAGATTCATGAATGTCCTGGAATTTCAGTATGGGCTTAACAGGTCGAGAGAGTCTTATGCCGCGCAATCTCTTGCCGAATCTATTTAGACTATGTTAAATCCATAACCCGAGAACACACATTTGCGAATCCGGCCCTCTTTCGTTCGTCGTGATTGCTTTGATTGCTCTGAAAACACCCCCTCTCACTCAGGGGTAGCGATCAGATCTTCCTGCTTCAGCGGTTACGAATGGCGATTCTTACCACAAAATTAGACATTCCACTTTGAATGCTGTTTTCTTTCGCTTTGTTTTGGCTTCCATCCCTGAGCTTTAGCCCTTGCTTTCTTACGAAGAAGAGGCTTTCTCAGATCAGATCATATGGGGGAATAAGACTCAACAACCGGTCGTTCAAGTTCAAGAAGCAAACCTAGAAAAAGGGAAAAGTAAAAGACTTGGAGAAAGAAAGAAACTTGGAATTTTGGCATAGAAGAAGAATTCATCCATATAAGAAACAAATAAAATGATTTCGTGGGGGTGGCGCTGGAGTCAGATCAATCCGACGCGGGATCTATAGGCTCCGTCCAGTTTAGGATCCCCTTCTTTCTATTATTTCTTATAGCAGCATTGGGAAAAAAAGAGACAAAACGTCGAATGTTTTTCCTATTTATGTATTTTGAAAGTCTATACTTAACACACCGACTCAATTGGAAGCTGAATCCTCACAGGGTTCGAAAGTGAAGGTTTCAATCATATTTCTAACACTGAAAAAGGCATAACATTGATTTACACTCGATAACTTAAATAAAAATGGGCAAATTCTTCATTTAATGATTCACCTACGCGTGATACTGATCTTAGCATACCAAGGGGCTGACCTGAACTAATGTCCTATACGAGACGAAGGCTAGGGATGAAATGGCAAGTGCCGCATCTCCTTCCCCTCTCTTTTAGATGAATGGGATGATTCATATCTATCTCTATCTTCAGACTTGGGCAAAACGAAACTTCTATGCGATGAAACAAAGGAAGAACATTCATTCCCTAAAGAAAAAGAAACCCATTACCAAGCCAAAAGAAAATGAAAATTTCACAACCGAGATCGCAAGCATGGATCAAAGACGGAATTTCCTCAAAAAGAAGCGCTATCGATACAAAATGCTATAACGATTCACTAATGGAAGTCTTTCGATGATCCAGCTACTCAGACTGGACTCCTTTACTAAGTGGGTAGGAATGAAAGATCGAGTAAGTTATTCACAGAGCTACCACTACTTGAGCTTACACCCGGACTCTTACTGTAGTCTCATTTCCAGTATCCTATAAAAGATAAATACAAGTCCGTTTTTATATTCCTTATAGCACGGGTATAGATTACCTCACGGGATGAACTTATTAAGTTATATTAATACCAGAATCGGCAAGTCATTACCATTCAAGTCTCAAGCTTCCGGCAACCACTTATCCCAAGGTAGGTGGGAAATTCATTCCGGATGGAGCAAGAATATTCCATTTCTATTTTCTATTTTTAGGCTTCGGCGTATGTAGATTCGGCAAATTTTCCACATCTCGGATCCTGGGTTCACACTCTAGGAGTCCTTTTCTTCGGGAAGTGACGGATCAATCTTTCATTGAAGAGAGGAATTGGCACATTAGAATCAAAGATGAGCCGGCTTCCTTATTATTTTATCACTGGCATTGTAAATGACTGGAAATGGCAGGGCAAAGACGAGTAGGAGCGAAAGAAGCTAACTCGAATGATTACGCGCATTAGCTATCAAGCCAAGAAGCAAGCCAAGCAAGGTATGAAATTTGTCCGTAACCCAGCAGCTTTTTCTTTCCCGTGTTAGGAGGCGCTATCTAGGTACCAATAAGTCTATTGTCTCCCCACCCACAGGGGGTAAGGAACTGGGACGGAATGTTTCATTCGCTGAAAAACAGCACCGAAAATAGAATAATAACCCTCTTCCTATGCAGTTAGCTCGACTCCAGGTATAGCTCTTAATAGGCATGTAGCCGTAAGTTAAAAAGTGGAAAAAGTTTTTATGCACCGGGACTTTTGAGAGTTTAGAATGCGAGCCACGTGCTTTAATATAGATTATTTATATTAATTTTATATATATATATTTATTTTTTGGAAGAAAGAAGCTCAACACTCAAGATGGAGCATACATAGTGATACGTCACCCACATCCTCGGTCGCCCGGAATACTCGGCACGCAAATATCTGAGGCTGGCGTCACATCAAACAAACTCGAAACAAGAGCAGGTAAGCTCTGCCTCACCTGTCCGAATAAATAGACACGTGCATCATAAAGCTCGGTCCCGCATCAGCCACCCAAAATACTCGGTACGTGAGCAGATAAGCTCGGCCTCGCCCATTCGAAGAAATAGGAAACGTGCTCAACAAAACAGAAGATCATAACCAACCTACAAACTAGGACTTATCCACTAACGGGTAGAAACCAACTCCTATAAAACCTAGCTAATATGCTCGGCTAGGTCTCAGGTTCTATCACTCTCATTCTTCTACTTTTACTCTTAACTCACTCACTGAGAACCATTACTGACTTGAGCGTCGGAGTATCTTGTGCAGGTATTCCCGCCGCGGTGTTTGACTTCGGCCGACGTAAAGCTCTTCCTCCTTGGTGGTGACTCACTCGGAAGCGCTTAAGCTCGGCCTCCCTAGTGTTCGGACGAACCACTTGGCGCCCACCGTGGGGCCGAATACGTCTAACCCCACTTTTTCCTTCGTTTAGTCTTCTACTCTATTTTGCAGGATTCCCGATCCTCGAACATGGCTGACAAGGAAAACCCACAACTCTCACAGGACGACCTCCTGGCTCAAATCGCCGAGCTTCAGGCGGAAGTACGAAGGATAGCCGAGCTGTCTACACAGAACAATGGAGAAACCTCCAAAAGCTCGGCTCAAGGCACTACAGACCCATTGAACATCATCCCGCCAAAGGAGAAGCTCACCCTCGACAACCCTTTCTCCGAGGAGATCACAAATTACCAGATGCCAAAAAACTTTACACTGCCCACCGCACTAGAGCCATACAAGGGTTTCGGCGACCCCCGAGCCCACGTGAAGAAGTTCCAATCAATGATGTTCTTCAACGGCCCTAACAATGAGCCCGTTCTCTGCCGAGCATTCCCCACATACCTAGATGGTGCTGCGTTACTTTGGTTTTCTAAACTCTCTGCAGGTTCGATTTCCTCCTTTGAAGACCTCGCCAGATCATTCATTGATTATTTCGCTGCATCAAGGATCTACGTACATGGCTCGGACTATCTCGGCACCATCAAACAAGGTCAGCACGAAAGCCTGAAAGACTACATGACCAGATTCGCTGACGCCACTATGGAGATCCAAGACTTGGACCCAGCCGTTCACCTGCACGCTCTCAAGGCCGGCCTCAGGCCTGGCAAGTTCCGGGAGACCATTGCCATAACAAAGCCAAAGACGC
>NW_015496059.1:39889-40274 GCF_000816755.2 Arachis ipaensis
GATTCATTCTCATCCTGGAGCTTCCGCTCTCCTCCGGGGAGGGGTTTTTATAGATAGAGAGGTGAGTCGAGGGTAGCCCCCGCTTGACCGATTTATCGGAATCAGAGGAGGTTTGAAGACGCTCGACCCAAACAAGCAACGGCTTCTAAAGTAAAGGAAGGGGGCGCGCTAGCGCTTTACTAATAGAATATCAAGTAAAGGGGACTTTATCATGATCTTAAGAATTTACAACCCTCTTTACTGAGCGAGACTCTACCCAGATCTAAAGAATTCGCCAAAGAGCCTTTTCTTCTTACTAGGAGAGTCAGCAAGCTACCGGAAGCGATCTGGCTCCCCCTTTGAATTTCCAATTCCTTCTTTTCGTTCTACTTAGGTGGAGCAATCC
>NW_015496059.1:76803-76942 GCF_000816755.2 Arachis ipaensis
GATTTATGTCGAAAGCCCCAAAACTAGCTATCTTTTAGCAGACAACTAACGCAAGCCTACTCAACTAATCTCATAAGTAAACGCCTGTCCGCATCGCAACTAAACTAATAGAAAAAAAACGACTAGACTTGTAGTGGAG
>NW_015496059.1:96789-96924 GCF_000816755.2 Arachis ipaensis
ACTCAACTAATCTCATAAGTAAACGCCTGTCCGCATCGCAACTAAACTAATAGAAAAAAAACGACTAGACTTGTAGTGGAGTGCTCCTTGTTGTTCGGATCTTGACCGGGTCCGAGCTTCCCAAGCTCTATGCTG
>NW_015496059.1:116657-116933 GCF_000816755.2 Arachis ipaensis
CTTTAGTTTTCAATAAGTTTAGGCTTTACTAATAGAATAGAAAGGGCTTTTTTCGCTTGTTTAGTATTGCTTTGGCTTCGCCGTCCGTATCTTGCTGGCGCGGAAGCTGCCGCAACTAAAAGAAAATGAATGAAGGAAGAAGGCATTAGCATTAAAAAGACTACAAAGGCATTCCAGGCCGACTACAATACAAGTATAGCGAAGCCAAGCCGGATAGGCTTTTTGATTTATGTCGAAAGCCCCAAAACTAGCTATCTTTTAGCAGACAACTAACGC
>NW_015496060.1:0-181 GCF_000816755.2 Arachis ipaensis
ACTAAGGCAAAGGAAGGTCAAGGGATTAATTTGTTTGATCTTCGGATCCTATTTATTTCCTAAGAAAAGATTGGGATTATTAAAGTTCAATTTATTTAATAAAGATAACAATTATCAATCATGTTTGAGTTTGATAACTCCTGAGTTATTGATTTCTTAACCAAGACCAAAAGGAGAAAAG
>NW_015496060.1:1850-2146 GCF_000816755.2 Arachis ipaensis
GTATTGTGGCTTATAGAATAAGAGGGGATTTAAAGGCTCAAGGGGGCTAACAAGGGTGATGTAAAGGGTAGGCTAATTTGGAATAAGTGAGCTAAAATTAAACAATGGCCTCAATCACTCTCTTAGTATGTATTTCTATTCTATAATCGAACATATAGATTAAAACAAAGTAAAGAACATCAGAAAAAAAAGGGCGGAACACACAGGAATAAAAGTTATGGATTGAATGTAACCATACAATTAAGCTCAAAACTCACAGGCTGTGTGTTCTCTAGCTCAAAAATCATTTATCAGTT
>NW_015496060.1:4918-5423 GCF_000816755.2 Arachis ipaensis
CTAACTAGCCTAAATATGAACATAAACAGAAAAATATGAATTAACTACGAATGGAGAGAAGGGTGGCGTTTGTCGGAACCTTGTAGGCGAATTAAGGAGAGTGGGGCAGAGAGATGGCTGGGGATGGTGTCGGTGGTGTCTGGCGCGGCGGAGGAGGGTGGCGCAGTTGTTCGGTGATGGTGGCTGGGTGGTGGTGGTGTAATCGGAGAAGAAGAGAGGGAGGAGAGGGGTTAACTAGCCTAAATAACAGAAAAATATGAATTAACTACGAATGGAGAGAAGGGTGGCGTTTGTCGGAACCTTGTAGGCGAATTAAGGAGAGTGGGGCAGAGAGATGGCTGGGGATGGTGTCGGTGGTGTCTGGCGCGGCGGAGGCGGCGGAGGAGGGTGTTTGGAGGTAGGGGCTTCGAGAAGGGCAATGGGGGTAGGGGGAGAGAGGGAAGGAAGGGAAGGGGGGGGCTTGGGTGGCGGATGGGGGCGCGGCGGTGACGGCAGCGCGGTGGGG
>NW_015496060.1:6458-7582 GCF_000816755.2 Arachis ipaensis
CTTCGTATTCACTTGGGGAAGATTCTTCGATCTCAAAGAATTCACTCGCGGATGCAAGTTCATTACGTAGGGGTTGGGCACTGTCCTCCTTAGCATCAATTGTAACGTCCTTGACAGAATTTTCCACAACTCTGGATTCCCATGGAAGTTCAGCGTCTCCTAAGTCTTTAACCAACTCTTCTTCTTAAATAATGACAGCTTCCTCTACTTATTCCAAGACGAAGCTATGCTCTGTCTTGTCCACTGGAGTTTCTAGTATCTCCTTCATGCTACGCTCTTCGTTAGATTGTCCACATGGGGCTGTGGGAGGTCCTTGAATGTTCGAACGTCTAGAAGATAATAGACTTACTGCTTGCTCCAGTTGATGAAGGGTTGTTTGAAGTTGATCTACTGTTTCCTTGAGGCAAACCTTTGATTCTCGGGGTGATAGATTTGGATATGGTACATGAGGAAGTGGTGATGTTTGGGAGTAATTGGACTGGAATCGGGATAGATGAGGATCATACGGTGGTGAATGGTGAAAAGGATCTTGTGAGTGTAGTGGTTCGAAGTTATGTTGAGAGGATGGTCGATAAGCACATGGTGGGGCTTGTGGGTAATTACAAGGTTGTCCACCATGTCTATTGGCTTGGTATGCATTGTAGAATGGTCTTTGTCCATGATATCTTGGAGGGTGTTGTTGCCTAAAGGGTTGATCAGATCCTCTTGGCTCCATCAATCTTTGATTGTTCTGACCTTGATGCATGTTCCTGTTATAACTTCCATTCCTTTCAATAACATTAGAACCAAACTCAAAGCGAAAGGGGTGAGAATTTCATAGTAGCTAATAGAAATAAAAAGGGGAAGATAAAGACAAATAAACAAGTAAAAGAAAAATATTTACAATAACCAATAATAAGGCACACGATTGCATTTCCCCGGCAACGGCACCATTTTTTTGACGTTGGGATTTTTGCTAGTAAAGAATTTTATAAAAATAGTCGCGTTTTAGATATAGATTCTAAACCAACAAAAATCCCTTCGTACAAACGTTTTGGTTGTCACAAGTAACAAACCCCTAAATAAATTGATAACCGAAGTATTCAAACCTCGGGTCGTCTTCTCAAGGAACTGCAGGGAAGTAT
>NW_015496060.1:13511-15194 GCF_000816755.2 Arachis ipaensis
AAATATGGGTTTATCAACCTCCCCACACTTAAACAATAGCATGTCCTCATGCTAAGTCCAAGATAAAGAATAAGGTAAGGTTAAAGTGGTGGAATCTCATGCAATGCAATCTATCTAAATGCAACTACCTAAATGAGTCATGCAATTCTAATTTTTATTCACTTGTATATAAAACATACATGTAGTTAAATTAATTCACATTCTCAAGGAATCATATATGCATAGCCAACCTTAGATAATGTTAAGGCACTTTTACAATTGAGATGGGTAAAAATATTTTTCAAACTTGCACGACAATTAACAATTTAAGCAGAGATATATGGTGATGAGCTATTGAACCCTCACTGGATTCTGTGTTTACTCTCTAGTCACTCAGTGTTTATTGGGTTAATTACTCTATTCTTCTTTTTATCCTTACTTTCTATAACTTTGTTCTCATCTAACTAATCAACAATTATAGAATATAGACATACAAAAATCATGAGGTCTTTTTCCAAGGTTGTAATGGGGCCAAGCTAATGGTAAGGGTATATGTACAATTATAGAATATAGTGTGGATTGTTTTGATTCTGTTAAAGTCTCTAGTTTACTTCCTTTTTCTTTTCAATCTATTCCAAGTTATCTTATGCTAAAAAAAGGGTAAACTATACTAATCAATCCACAATTTCTATAACTAATAAGTTTGAATTGCAACTAAACTAAGTGGCTAAAATATGAACTAAAAATGAAAAATGCAGAAATAGAGTATAAATACATGAAAATAGCAATGTATAAGTACTGCAAAATAGAAATAAAAAGAAAAATAGTGAAATAAATAAAAAGAGTATGTAGTGGTTCACCAAAAAAAAAAGAACACCAGAGATGGCGACCTCCCCACACTTAAAATGTAGCATCGCCCCTGATGCTCAGTCAAGCAGGGTGTGAAGGGGTGTCATCACTGGAAGGAGTTGAAAAAGAGTTTAGGAGGTGAAAATTAGTGAGTTAGTAGAAGTGGGTTAAAGTAAGTGGCATAATGAAAATATTTCAAGTAACAAGTATTCACAGTTAGAAGCGATAAGTAACTCATATCCAAACAAGTAAAATAGTTTGATGATGATTCAAATAGATACAGAGAAAGCAGAAATTTGGAATCAAACATCAAAAATGCAGTGTAGGAACCAGGAAATCAAAAAGGATAAGAAAACTTGCCCGGGCATTCATGACTGGTTTGGTTAAAGCGGAGTAAAACAGATTTCAAAATGGCAAAATCAAAACATGAATGGAAACATTTTACAGAAATTTGGGCAGCATTCCAGCTAAAATTGGATTGTCCCGGAAAATAAACAGCAGTCAAATAGTTCATATGAATCAAAATTAAAGCTGTACTTACACATAAGGAATATAAACATGAAAATTCAGAGTAAAGAGCAGCATGAAACAAGAAATTATATCATATGAAGAAAACTAACAGCACAGCATCAGCAGAATTACGAAAATAAAGAAACAAGAAACAAGAATAGTGCAATTAAACAGACCTAAATCCACTAACCACATCCTAGGCTACCTAACATCCTACAATCCACTACAACATGCATATCTAACTAGCCTAAAGATGAACAATAACAGAAATGAAAAATAGGAACCAACGACGAAAGGATAAAAGGGTGGTGTTCGGCGGAACCTGGTAGGCGAACTAGGGAGAGT
>NW_015496060.1:15522-18810 GCF_000816755.2 Arachis ipaensis
TTTCCCTTTTCTGTGGGAGTCCGACATCTTGAAAAACAGAATTCAAGGATATAATAAAAACAGGAAAACAAGGAGGCAATTAACAAGAGAAGCACATAGTGGCAAAGGAGCAGGAGAGTAATGAATATGAGCTAAGTAAAAGTGCATTAAGGATTGAATAGGAGTTAAAAGTTCGAAAAGAAGATTTTACAATCCAAAATGGTTAGAATGTTAAGAGAAAGTGAAAAAAAATCAAAAAAGAAGTTTTTGAAAGGTTAGGTTGGTTAGAATTGAAAAAGAGTTTAGGAGGTGAAAATTAGTGAGTTAGTAGAAGTGGGTTAAAGTAAGTGGCATAATGAAAATATTCCAAGTAACAAGTATTCATAGTTAGAAGTGATAAGTAACTCATATCCAAACAAGTAAAATAGTTTGATGATGATTCAAATAGATACAGAGAAAGCAGAAATTTGGAATCAAACATCAAAAATGCAGTGTAGGAACCAGGAAATCAAAAAGGATAAGAAAACTTGCCCGGGCATTCATGAATGGTTTGGTTAAAGTAGAGTAAAACAGATTTCAAAATGGCAAAATAAAAACATGAATGGAAACATTTTACAGAAATTTGGGCAGCATTCCAGCTAAAATTGGATTGTCCCGGAAAATAACAGCAGTCAAATAGTTCATATGAATCAAAATTAAAGCTGTACTTACATATAAGGAATATAAACATGAAAATTCAGAGTAAAGAGCAGCATGAAACAAGAAATTATATCATATGAAGAAAACTAACAGCACAGCATCAGCAGAATTACGAAAATAAAGAAACAAGAAACAAGAATAGTGCAATTAAACAGACCTAAATCCACTAACCACATCCTAGGCTACCTAACATCCTACAATCCACTACAACATGCATATCTAACTAGCCTAAAGATGAACAATAACAGAAATGAAAAATAGGAACCAACGACGAAAGGATAAAAGGGTGGTGTTCGGCGGAACCTGGTAGGCGAACTAGGGAGAATGGGCAGAAAGGTGGCTGGGGGTGGTGGTGACGGCGTCTGGCGTGGTGAAGAAGGGCGGCGCGGCGGCGGTGATGCTGTTCGGAGGGGCAGGGAGGGAAAGGAGGGGTAATGGGGGTAGGGGGAGAGGGGAAGGGGTGGATCTACTGGAATAAGAATGTCTTTAGATTGGGAATAATTGTAACTAATAAATAAAAGAAAGCAATATTAACTAAAATACCTCAAATAACATTAATCCAAAATAATAATCTGTAACATGGAAGAATTCATGAATTAAATTGCAAAAGTAAATAATGAACTAAAGTAGTGAATAAAAGTAAAAGAGAAGCTTGAAGTAAAGGAACATTAAACCTGTGATCGAGAGTTACTCCCGAATTAAGAGAAATCCTAAATCCTAATCCTAAAAGAGAGGAGAGAACTTCTCTCCAAATTAAATCTAACTCATGAAAACTAAACTAAAGTCATCTCCCTATGAATGGATGCATTCCCTCACTTCATAACCTCTGGTCTATGCCTTATGGACTTGGATTTGGGCCAAAAAGGGCATCAGAAATCGCTGGGAGCATTTTCTGCAATTTCTGGTGTGTGGCCTCTGTCACGCGTCCGTGTGGGTCACGCGGTCGCGTCATTCGGAGCTTCTCTTGTCACGCAGTCACGTCAGTCATGCGGCCGCGTCATATGTGTTTTGCTTAAGGCGCATGGTCGCATCAGTCATGCGGCCGCGTCGCTGTTGATTCGCGCTTGGCATGCGTCCGCGTCGCCCATGCGATCGCGTGGATGCCAGATTCTTTAGAAACTCCGTTTTGTGCTTTCCTTCCATTTTCGTATGTTTCCTTTCCATCCTTTAAGTCATTCCTGCCTTAGAAGATCTGAAACTACTCAATACACTAGTCACGGCATCGAATGGAATTAAAGGTAATTAAAATAATTAGTTTTAAAGCATAGGAAACATGTTTTTCACATACATCACATAATGAGGAAGGGAAAGTAAAACTATGCAATTAATATGAATAAGTGGGTGAAGGATTGAATAAATCACTCAAACTAACCACAAAATATATCATAAAAAATGGGTTTATCAGCCAGAAAGTTCCTACTGTGAGGAATGATCTTCTTGCAGTCCGCAGCAGGTGGCTTCTCATCAGCATCCTCCCAAGGCACGTCAGCTCGACGGCCTAGCTGGGTGACCAGGTAAGGGAAAGGGAGGGTGCCTCTGACATGATGAAACGAGGCAGATACAGGTCCTTACCCTCCATCACACACCAGAGGAGGGTGATCATAGCAGCAGGCAACTCCGTCTCATAAGTGCTCGGCATAATAAAGTTACTCAGGATCTGGGGCCAGAGTCGAGCCTCATCATTCAAGTATATCCGGTTGATTCCTTTAGGCATGGTGGTGTTCTTACCCATGACCCATGGGACAGTAGGGTCAAGGGCTACCCTCTCCTTAACAGCATCCCAGTCAAATCTCAGAAAGCGCATGTCCTCTTCAGCCTTTTGGTAACTGTCAGGCTAATCTGACTTAGGCTGAAGGCGCAGAATATCCTCAATGGCCTCTTCAGTGACCAGTATCTGTATCCCTCTGAGGTGCACAGCATCCAGGGAAGTCTTGAAATAATTGTAGTAAAACTCTCTTACCCAGGAAGCATTGACCTCAGTCAAATTTCTCTCCAAGAAGAACCAGCCTCTTTGTTTGATCTGATCGGAGGTGTACTGCTGTAGTTCTTCTGGAATTTTCAAAGTCCTCTCCAGGTACAGATTTCTAGAGGTAGCAGACACTGGATACTTCAGCTCACAGTATTAGTTTGCAAACTTAATTGGATCATTAGCAGGGAGGAGCTGGTCAGCCTTCTCCTGCGGGGTAAAATGCTTATCCCGCCAGGAGTCATTGATAAACCCATATTTTATGACATATATTGTTCTCAATTCAAGAGATTTATTCAATCCTTCACCCACTTATTCATGTAAATTGCATGGTTTTACTTTCCCTTCCTTATTATGTGATATATGTAAAATACATGTTTCCTATGCTTTGAAATTATTTATTTTAATTACCCTTTATTACCATTCGATGCCGTGATTTGTGTGTTGAGAAGTTTCAGATCCTTTAAGGCAGGAATGAGTTAAAGGATGGAAAGAAAACATACAAAAATGGAAGGAAAGCACAAAATAGAGTTTTTGAAGAAAATGAAGAAAATGGGAACGCGTGGCTGACGCAGACGCGCGCCTTAAGCATAACCTAGATGACGCAGACGCATGACCGAAGCGAACGCGTGACAAGAAAAACT
>NW_015496060.1:19800-23559 GCF_000816755.2 Arachis ipaensis
TAGCAAAAATCCTAACGTCAAAATGGCGCCGTTGCCGGGGAACTGCAATCGTGTGCCTTATTATTGGTTATTGTAAATATTTTTATTTTATTTGTTTAATTGTTTTTATTTTTCCCTTTTTATTTTTATTAGCTACTATGAATTCTCACCCTCTCGCTTTGAGTTTGGTTCTAATATCGTTGAAGGGAACGGAAGTTATAACAGGAACATGCATCAAGGTCAGAGAACTCAAAGATGGAACATCTTGGTGAGAATATAATTTCTGAACCACCCGGACGGAAAAATATAGATTAAAACGAAGGCAGATTTAAAAGCAAGGTTTGGGATCCTGGAATCTATTCTGACATTCGTCACCCTGGGAGCCTGAAAATCTGTTTGAAGCTGCTCAGAAGCTTTACATGCCTCGTTTGGGACCCCGGAGGCTGTTGGCATTCCAAATATTGGTGGAGATTTCTGGATGAATTTAAGCATAAGCCACCATAATAGGAAGCTCATCCAATGTCCAACTTAAGGACTTTAACTAAAAGTGCTAGGTGGGAGACAACCCACCGTGGTATGATCGTTCCTGTTTCCATTTTATTTCGTTTTGTTTATTTTTATATTGTTTTATTTTTACTGAACCTGGATGCTATTCATAACATTTGCATTTAGCATTGCATACTGCATAATTGCATACCTGCATAAAAAAAAAGAAGAAAGGCGTGTGACGTGATCGCATCGCTAAAGCGATCGCGTCAGTTGCGAAAACCACCTCCCACGTGTCCGCGTCATTCACGTGGACGCGTGATCTGGAAATCGTGCGATTGTCGTGCGTTTAGCACAAAATGGCTCACGCGTTTGCGTCCATCACGCGAACGCGTCACTAGCAAAACACCCATCCCACGTGAAAGCATGAGCGACGCGTTCGCGTCGCGTGGATTGCACAACACCCCAAAGGAGACAGAGAGTTGCGCTGAAACGACACTGGAATCGTGCGTTTTGCACAATTTTCAGCGTCGCGGTCGCATGCCTCACGCGACCGCGTCATTCATCCTTTTTCCTATTCCATGCGATCGCATCACTCACGCGATTGCGTCAACCCCCCATCCACCATAGCCATGCGACCGCGTGCCCCACGCGATCGCGTGGATTAAAATTCACTAACCCCAGTGACGCGAAACCCTACCCCCCCTCCCCCCCGCGTCCCCATTCTTCTCCCCCAACCCCCTCTGCTCTCCCTCCCTCCTCCCTCTGCACCCATCACCACCACCCACACCGGACCGCCGCCCCAGCGCCGACCACCCAGACCCACCGCGCTGACCACCCCCCACTCCTTCTTCCTTCCCTCTCCTTCTTCTCTCTCTCTCTTCTCTTCTCCCTTCCACCACCGCGGCCAGCCACCGCCACCCACATCACAGCCAACTTTCTAACGTCTTTTTCAATCCTAACCAACCTAATTTTCCAAACATCTCTTCTTGGTTTTTCATTATTCTCTTTAACCTTCTAACTAAGGCATGTTATAGTTTTTCCTAATTAACATGAATTTTATTTCTATTACATTTTGGATTGTAAATTTTTCTTCTCGGATTTCTAACTCTTATACAATCCAAAATGCACAATTATTCACCTCATTTCATTATTCTACTGCTCCTTTGCCACTTTATGCTTATCTTGTTATTTGCCTACTTGTTTTCCTGTTTTTATTATATCCTGAATTTCTGTTTTTTTTTCAGGATGTCTGACCCTCAACGAAAGGGAAAAGAAAAGGCAACAACTGGCAAACGAAAAAGAGGTGAATCCTCTCTGTCTCTCCTGGAGCTTATGCATGATGAATCCTGGCGGGAGAAGCACTTCACCCCGCAGGAGAAGGCTAACCAGCTCCTCCCTGCCAATAATGCAATTAAGTTAGCAAACCGATACTGTGAGCTCAAGTATCCGGTGTTTGCTACCTTCAAAAATCTATACCTGGAGAGGACTCTAAAAATTCCAGAAGAACTACAGCAGTACACCTCCGATCAGATCATACAAAGAGGCTGGTTCATCTTGGAGAGGAATTTAACTGAGGTCAATGCTTTCTGGGTAAGAGAATTCTACTACAATTATTTCAAGACTTCCCTGGATGCAGTGCACCTCAGAAGGAAACAGATACTGGTCACTGAAGAGGCTATTGAGGATATTCTGCGCCTTCAGCCTAAGTCAGATCAGCCTGACGATTACCAAAAGGCTGAAGAAGATATGAGGTTTTTGAGATTTGACTTGGATGCTGTCAAGGAGAGGATAGCCCTTGACCCTACTGTCCCATGGGTCATGGGTAAGAACACCACCATGCCTAAAGGAATCAAGCAGATATACTTGAATGATGAGGCTCGGCTCTGGCACTAGATCATGAGTAACTTTATTATGCCGAGCACTCATGAGACGGAGTTGCCTGCTGCTATGATCACCCTCCTCTGGTGTGTGATGGAGGGTAACGACCTGTACCTGCCACGATTCATCTGGCACTATATGGCCAGGGTACATGTCAGAGGCACCCTCCCCTTCCCTTATCTGGTCACCCAGCTAGGCCGTCGAGCTGACGTGCCTTGGGAGGATGCTGATGAGAAGCCACCTGCTGCAGACTGTAAGAAGATCATTCCTCACAGCAAGAACTTTCTGGCTTTAGGCCACAGACCTTCATTCCTTACTGCTTCTGATGAGACAGCCACACCTTCAGCTGGCCCCTCTTCTTCCACTGCTGCACCTGCCCCACCCACTGTACCCCCACCTGCTCCTGAGCCTATTTACCATTTGGTGTATCGCCTCTTCGCCCGGTTGGACCGTATGGAGCATCGCAACAAGCGACGCTATGAGCACCTCAAGTTGATGATCCGGTCCGGTGGCGACATCCCCTCCGAGCCTGACACCCCTTCTGACACATCTGAGGCAGAGGCGAGCGCTCATGAGGAGAAGACACAGGCCCAGGCGGAGCAGGCAGGACCACAGCAGGCTGCGCCACAACAGGAGGAGCCACAGCAGCTTCAGGCCGCCGATACAGAGATTCCTATCCAGTCAGAGCCTCCACTACAGCAGACAGATCCTCCTACCCTCATCCAGTCTACAGATCCTCAGACCACCATCGGGACTCCAGCAGCCCATCCCTCCAGTGATGACACTCCTTCACACCCGGATTGAGTGAGCATCGAGGACGATGCTTTATTTTAAGTGTGGGGAGGTCACCATCTCTGGCGTATCTTTTTGGTGAACCACTATAGACTCTTTTATCTTATTTTGGTTATTTTTCTGCATTTTTATCTTTATTTTTATTTTCATCCTTCAGTACTTATACGTTTCCTTTTTTATTTTTTATTTCTGCATTTTGCACCTTAGTTCATATTTTAGCCATTTAGTTTAGTTGCAATTCTAACTTAGTAGTTATAGAATATGTGGATTAATTAGTATAGTTTACCCTTTTAGCATATGATAGTTTGGTTTAAATTGAAAATAAAAAGGAAGTAAACTAGAGACTTTAACATAACCAAAACAATCCACACACCATGTATATATAGCATTACATGTTAGATAGTTAACAATATTTCATCAACGAGGAACACTAAAACTTTAAAGCCACCCAAAAATTTTACATTGAGAATAATGGGAACTCTTGATTTTTTACTTACATGACATGTGTAACTAATATATAAGTTTTGAGCTAGAGAACACACAGCCTGTGAGTTTTGAGCTTAATTGTATGGTTACATTTAAACCATAAATTTTATTCCTGTGTGTTTTGCCCTTCTTTTT
>NW_015496060.1:23884-29298 GCF_000816755.2 Arachis ipaensis
CTTGAGCTTTTTAATCCCCTCTTGTTCTATAAACCACATTACTAGCCTTAAGCAAAAAAACAAATAAATCCCAAGTTGAATCCTTGGTTAGCTTAAGATAAGGTATTGTGTATAATTTAAGTGTGGGGAACTTTATGGGAACATGGATGATAGAAACAAAGGTAGAAAGTTAAAAAGAATAAAATAAAAATTTTGGAAAGCATGCTCATGTGAAATCAATTGGATTACCATGTGCAAAAAAAAAAAAATCCCCAATTGCAAAATAAATGCACATAGGATAAAATTAAAGTTAATGCATGAGCTTGCAACACAAAGTGAGAAAAGTTGGGCAAAAAGGTTAAGAAACTTTTAATTGCAAAATGTGTATATTAGGTGATATCTTAGACTAATCAAGGATTCACTTATTAGCTCACTTAGCCTTATACATATACCCTTACCTTCACATTGGCCCCATTGCAACCTTGGAAAAGACCTCATGATTTTTGTATGCCTATATTCTATATTTGTTGATTGGTTAGATGAAGAACAAAGTTATAGAAAGTAAGGATAAAAAGAAGAATAGAGTGATTAACCCAATAAACACTGAGTAACTAGAGAGTAAACACATAATCCAGTGAGGGTTCAATAGCTCATCACCATATATCTCTGCTTAAATTGTTAATTATCTTGTAAGTTTGTAAAATATTTTACCCATCTCAATTGTAAAAGCGCTTTAACATTATCTAAGGTTGGCTATGCATAAATGATTCCTTGAGAATGTGAATTAGTTTAACTACATGTAAGTTTTATATACAAGTAAATGACAATTAGAATTGCATGATCCATTTAGGTAGTTGCATTTAGGATAGATTGCATTGCATGAAATCCCACCACTTTAACCTTACCTTACTCTTTATCTTGGACTTAACATGAGGACATGCTATTGTTTAAGTGTGGGGAGGTTGATAAACCCATATTTTATGACATATATTGTGCTCAATTCAAGAGATTTATTCAATCCTTCACCCACTTATTCATGTAAATTGCATGGTTTTACTTTCCCTTCCTTATTATATGATATATGTAAAATACATGTTTCCTATGCTTTGAAATTATTTATTTTAATTACTCTTTATTACCATTCGATGCCGTGATTTGTGTGTTGAGAAGTTTTAGATCCTTTAAGGCAGGAATGAGTTAAAGGATGGAAAGGAAACATACAAAAAGGGAAGGAAAGCACAAAATGGAGTTTTTGAAGAAAATGGCAGCGACGCGAACGCATGGACGACGCAGCTGCATGCCCAGCGCAAAAAGGCAACGACGCGAACGCGTGACTGACGCAGACGCGCGCCTTAAGTAGAACACAGATGACGCGGACGCATGACCGAAGCGAATGCGTGACAAGGAAAACTCCAAATGACGCGACCGTGTGACCCACGCAGATGCGTGACAGACGCCACGAATCAGAAATTACAGAAAATGCTCCCAGCGATTTCTGAAGCCTTTTTGGCCCAGATCCAAGCCCAGAAAGCACAGATTAAATGTTATAAAGTGGGAGAATGCATCCATTCATTAGTATGTATTGAATTATTCACTTTTTTATAGTTTAGATGTAGTTTTTAGAGAGAGAGATTCTCTCCTCTCTCTTAGGTTTTAGGATTAGGATTTCTCATTATCTCAAGTTAAGTATTTCAACTCTTTATCAAGTTCAATATTCCCTTTTATTATTTTCTCAATTTAATTTATGAATTATTCCATGTTACATATGATTCTCTTAATTAATGTTATTTGAGGTATTTCAGTTTATGATTGCTTTCTTTTATTTATGTTACTATTGCTTGCAATCTGAAGACATTTTTATCCGAGTAAGTTTATTTTTCCCCTTTTGGCTTTGGTTAAGTAATTGGTAACTCTTGAGTTATCAAACTCATCGTGATTGATAATTGTTATTTTTGCTAATTGAATTGGATTCCAATAACTCTAGTCTTTTCTTAGGGATTGGCTAGGACCTGAGGATCAAACTAATTAGCCTACTTGACTTTCCTTTGTTTAGTAAAGGTTAACTAAGTGGGATTAAACTCAATTCTCATCACCATTGATAAGGATAACAAGGATAGGACTTTCAATTTCTCATACCTTGCCAACAGTTTATTTTATGGTTATTTGTTTTATTTGCCATTTAATTTACTTGTTCCTTACTTTTAAAACCCCCAATTTACAAAACTCATAACCAATAATAAGAACATACTTCCCTGTAGTTTCTTGAGAAGACAACCCGAGGTTTAAATACTTCGGTTATTAATTTATTTAGGGGTTTGTTACTTGTGACAGCCAAAACGTTTGCACGAAGGGATTTCTGTTGGTTTAGAAACTATATATACAACGTGACTATTTTTATAAAATTCTTTACTAGTAAAAATCCTAACGTCAGTTAGTAAAAAGAAAGTTAAAGTAAGGGGCATGATAATCGTTTTCCTAGGTAACAAGTGATTCACAAATTTAAAGAACAGTCAACTCATATTCAAGCAAGGATATCAGGTTATTGATGATAATTCATATAGATACAAGAGTAGCAAAAATTAAAATGAAATCATCAATAATGCAATTTATTAACCAGGGAATCGAAAGGAATAAGAATGCTGGCCCATGCATGCATGAGTGATTGATAATTGTTAGTTTTGCTAATCAAATCGAATTCTAATAACTCTAGTACTTCCCTAGGAATTGAGTAGGATCTGAGGATCAAACTGATTAGTCCACTTGACTTTCCTTTGTTTAGTAAAGGTTAACTAAGTGGGATGAAACTCAATTCTCATCACCATTGATAAGGATAACTAGGATAGGACTTCCAATTTTTCATACCTTGCCAAGAGTTTATTTTATAGTTATTTATTTATTTTACATGTCATTTAATTTACTTATTCCTTACTCTTAAAACCCCCAATTTACAAAACTCATAACAAATAATAAGAACATACTTCCCTGCAGTTCCTTGAGAAGACGACCCGAGGTTTAAATACTTCGGTTATGAATTTTTAAAGGGGTTTGTTACTTGTGACAACCAAAATATTTGCACAAAGGGATTTCTGTTGGTTTAGAAACTATATCTACAATACGACTATTTTTATAAAATTCTTTACTAGCAAAAATCCTAACGTCAGTCATCATGCATAAGCTCCAGGAGAGACATAGAGGATTCACCTTTTTTCCGTTTGCCAGTTGTTGCCTTGCCTTTTCCCTTTCTTTGAGTGTTATACATCCTGAAAAACAGAAATCTAGGATATAATAAAAGCAGGAAAACAAGTAGGCAAATAACAAGATAAGCATAAAGTGGCAAAGGAGCAGTAGACTATGAAATGAGTTGAATAATTGTGCATTTTGGAATATTTCGGAGTTAAAAAGCTGAGATGAGAAATTTCAATCCAAAATGTAATATAAATAGAATTCATGTTAATTAGGAAAAACCATAATCATGCCTTGAGTTAAAAAGTAAAAGTAAAAAGTTAGTCAAAAAGCAGAGGGGGTTGTTAGAAGGTTAAAAGTGGTTTTAAATTGAAAAAGAGGTTAGAAAGCAAAAATCAGTGAGTTAGTAAAAAAAGTCAGAGTAAGTGGCATGATGATTGGTTTCTAAGTAACAAGAATTTCACAATTTGAAGCAACAGACAACTCATATTAAAGCAAGGAAATTAAGTTGTTGATGATTCATATAGATATACCAATAGTGAAAATTGAAATCTAATCAACAATAATGTGATTTATTAACCGGGAAAACAGAGGAATAAGAATGCTAGCCCGTGCATTCAAGAATTGGTTTGGTAAAAGCTAAGGAGTGCCAAATTCAAATTGCCAAAATAAAATCAAGAATGAAAATCAAAACGATTTACAGAAAATTGGGCAGCATTCCAGCTAAAATTGGATGTTCCCGGAAAATAAACAGCAAGCAGAATAGTTCATATAAATTAAAATAAAGCTGCACTTACATATATGGAGTATGAACATGAAAAAGCAGTGTAAAAAGCAGCATGAACAGTAAGAACATCACATGAACAATACTAACATCACAACAATAGCAGAATTGTGAAAATTATAAAACAAGTAGCAAGAACAGCGCAATGAATCAGGCCTAAATCCACTAACCACATCCTAGGTACCTAACCACCTAGAATCCACTACAACATACATCTCTAACTATCCTAAATTTAAACATAACTGAAAAAATATGCAAATAATTATGAATGAAAGAAAGGTGGCGTTCGGCGGAACCTGGTAGGCGTATGAACTAAGCTAGGGAACTGAGAGATGGCAGGGGTGTGGTTGCGGTGGTGCTGGGAGGGGCACGGTGGCGCGGTGGCAGAACAGGGTGGTCGGCACGGCGGTTGGTGGCTGTTTGGTGGCAGGGGGGGTTCCGGGTGGGGGTAATGGTGGAGAGGGGGTGCAGGAGGGAGGAAGGAAGGGGGTGAGGGGGGTGAGAGATCCGGCGGTGACGGTGTGGTGGTGGTGGTCGCGGAGGGGGCAGCGGTGATGGAGGGAGGACGAGAGAGAAGAAGGGGAGGGAAGGAAGAGGGAAAGAGAGGGGAGGGGGTGGCGTCGCGGTGGTTCTGGGCGGTCGCTGGAGGTTTGAGGAGGTTGGGGAGGACCTGAGCGTTGATATTATTGACTCCCTAGTGGAAGAGGTCAATATGACTGAGAGTCTCAAATCAGAGCTAGAGAACATTTTTAAAGATGTTCAGCCTGATCTGGAGGATTCAGAGGAATTGAAAGAGCCTCTGAAACTTCCTCAGGAAGAGGAAAAACCTCCTAAACCCGAGCTCAAACCATTACCATCATCCCTAAAATATGCATTTCTGGGAGAAGGTGACACTTTTCCGGTGATCATAAGCTCTGTTTGAATCCCCTGGAAGAGGAAGCGCTACTTCAAGTGCTAAGGACACACAAGACAGCTCTTGGGTGGTCCATAAGTAACCTTAAGGGCATCAGCCCAGCAAGATGCATGCACAAGATCCTATTGGAGGATGATGCTAAGCCAGTGGTTCAACCACAGAGGCGGCTAAATCCAGCCATGAAGGAAGTGGTGCAGAAAGAGGTCACTAAGTTACTAGAGGCTGGGATTATTTATCCTATTTCTGATAGCCCCTGGGTGAGTTCTGTCCATGTTGTCCCTAAGAAGGGAGGTATGACAGTGGTTCATAATGAAAAAAATGAACTGGTTCCTACAAGAACAGTTACAGGGTGGCGTATGTGTATTGACTACAGAAGGCTCAATACAGCCACCAGGAAGGATCACTTCCCTTTACAATTCATAGACCAAATGCTAGAAAGACTAGCAGGTCATGAATACTACTGCTTTTTGGATGGCTATTCAGGTT
Organism: Arachis ipaensis; assembly: GCF_000816755.2. Taxonomy (NCBI): domain Eukaryota; kingdom Viridiplantae; phylum Streptophyta; class Magnoliopsida; order Fabales; family Fabaceae; genus Arachis; species Arachis ipaensis. The sequence goes on from NW_015496060.1 coordinate 29,230, forward strand.
ACAACTAAATTGCAGTAGATCCTCAGGACCAAGAGAAAACAGCATTCACATGTCCATCTGGAGTATTTG
>NW_015496060.1:29323-37657 GCF_000816755.2 Arachis ipaensis
TCTGGGCGGTCGCTGGAGGTTTGAGGAGGTTGGGGAGGAGAGAGGGAGCAGAGGGTGGTTGGGGGGGAGAAAGGGAATGGGGGCGCGATGGGGTAGGGTTTTGCGTGACTGGGGGTTAATGAATTTGAATCCATGCGAACGCGTGGGGCACGCGGTCGCGTGGCTAAGGTGGAAAAGGGTTGACGCGATCGCGTGAGTGACGCGATCGCGTTGAATGGGTAGAAGGATAAATGACGCGGTCGCGTGAGGTACGTGACCGCGTCGCTGGAAATTGTGCTAAACGTACAATTCCAGCATCGTTTCAGCGCAATTCTCTGTCTCCTTTGGGGTGTTGTGCAATCCACGCGACGCGAACGCATCGCTCACGCTTTCGCGTGGGATGGATGTTTTGCAAGTGACGCGCTCGCGTCAGGGACGCGAACGCGGAGGCCGTTTTGTGGTAAATGCACAACAGCCGCACGATTCTAGCCCAGATTTCTGGGCGTTGGATTTTTACGCCGATTTCCAGATCACGCGGCCGCGTGAATGACGCGGACGCGTGGGGTTGTTTTTCGCAACTGACGCAAACGATTTAGCGATGCGATCGCGTCGCATGCCTTTCTTCTTTTTTTTTTAATATGAAATTATGCAGTTATGCAGTATGTAATGCTAATGCAAATGCTTACGAATACTATCCAGGTTCAATAAAAATAAATAATATAAAAATAAAGAAAACAAAATAAAATGGAAACAGGAACGATCATACCATGGTGCGTTGTCTCCCACCTAGCACTTTTAGTTAAAGTCCTTAAGTTGGACATTGGATGAGCTTCCTGTTATGGCGGCTTATGCTTAAATTCATCTAGAAATCTCCACCAATGTTTGGAATGCCAACAGCCTCCGGGGTCCCAAACTAGGCATGTAAAGCTTCTAAGCAGCTTCAAACTGATTCTCAGGCTCCCGGGGTGATGAATTTCAGAATATTTTCCAGGATCCCAAACTTTGCTTTTAAATCCGCCTTTGTCTTGATCTATATTCTTCGATCCGGACGGTTTAGAAATTGTATTCTCATCAAGATGATGATGAGCGGATAATTTATACGCTTTTTGGCATTGTTTTTAGTATGTTTTTAGTAGAATCTAGTTACTTTTAGGGATGTTTTCATTAGTTTTTATGTTAAATTCACATTTCTAGACTTTACTATGAGTTTGTGTGTTTTTCTATGATTTCAGGTATTTTCTGTCTGAAATTGAGGGACCTGAGCAAAAATCAGATTCAGAGGTTGAAGAAGGACTGCTGATGCTGTTGGATTCTGACCTCCCTACACTCAAAGTGGATTTTCTAGAGCTACAGAACTCAAAATGGCACGCTTCTAATTGCGTTAGAAAGTAGACATTCAGGGCTTTCCAGCAATGTATAATAGTCTATACTTTGGCCGAGTTTAGATGACAGTTCTATGCTGCTGTTTGGAGTTAAACGCCAGAAACAAGTCACAAGCCAGAGTTGAACGCCAGAAATACGTTACAAACTGGCGTTCAACTCCAAGATTGACCTCTACACGTGTAACATTCAAGCTCAGCCCAAGCACACACCAAGTGGGCCCCAGAAGTGGATTTATGCGTCAATTACTTACTTCTGTAAACCCTAGTAACTAGTTTAGTATAAATAGGACTTTTTACTATTGTATTTGACATCCTGGATTGTATTTTTGATCCTGTGATCACGTTTTGGAGGCTGGCCATTCGGCCATGCCTGGACCTTTCACTTATGTATTTTTAACGGTAGAGTTTCTACACTCCATAGATTAAGGTGTGGAGCTCTGCTGTTCGTCAAAGATTAATGCAAAGTACTACTATTTTTCTATTCAATTCAACTTATTCCACTTCTAAGATATTCATTCACACTTCAACCTGAATTTGATGAACATGACAATCATCATCATTCCCTATGAACGCGTGCCTGACAACCACTTCCGTTCTACCTTTGATTGAATGAGTATCTCTTGGATCTCTTAATTAGAATCTTCGTGGTATAAGCTAGATTGATGGCGGCATTCATGAGAGTCCTGAGAGTCCAATCTTCGTGGTATAAGCTAGATTGATGGCGGCATTCATGAGAGTCCAGAAAGTCTAAACCTTGTCTGTGGTATTCCAAGTAGGACTCTGGGATTGAATGACTGTGACGAACTTCAAACTCGCGAGTGCTGGGCGTAGTGACAGACGCAAAAGGAGGGTGAATCCTATTCCAGTATGATCGAGAACCTCAGATGATTAGCCGTGCCGTGACAGAGCATTTGGACCATTTTCACAAGAGGATGGGATGTAGCCATTGACAACGGTGATGCCCTTACAGAAAGCCAGCCATGGAAAGGAGTAAGACTGATTGGATGAAGACAGCAAGAAAGCAGAGATTCAGAGGAACAAAAGCATCTCTATACGCTTATCTGAAATTCTCACCAATGAATTACATAAGTGTTTCTATCCTTATTTTATGTTTACTTATTATTTAATTTCGAAACTCCATAACTATTTTATATCCGCCTGACTGAGATTTACAAGGTGACCATAGCTTGCTTCATACCAACAATCTCCGTGGGATCGACCCTTACTCACGTAAGGTTTATTACTTGGACGACACAGTGCACTTGCTGGTTAGTTGTATCGAAGTTGTGAATGAAAAGCGATTTATTAAGACGTGCGTACAGAGTTTCTGGCGCCGTTGCCTGAGATCACAATTTCGTGCACCAAGTTTTTGGCACCGTTGCCAGGGATTGTTCGAGTTTGGACAACTGACGGTTCATCTTGTTGCTTAGATTGGATAATTTTCTTCTTATTTTCATGAAGCATGTTGAAGCCTGGCTGGCTGTAAAGCCATGTCTAATTCTTCTGGATAGGGAATGTCAGGCGCGTCATGTCTGAGTTACATACTAAAGCTTGGCTGGCTATTAAGCCATGCCTGACCCTTTGATTTGAGCTTTAGACTAAAGAGCATAAGATTCCTGGAATTCATATTAAAAATTTTGGAATCCTTATTTTTCTTTTTCAAAATGATTTTCGAAAAAATTAAAAGAAAATACAAACAAAATCATAAAATCAAAAAAATCAAAAATATTTTGTATTTCTTGTTTGAGTCTTGAGTCAGATTTAAAGTTTGGTGTCAATTGCATTTTTTCTAAAAAAATTCTTTGCATTTTTCGAAAAATTCATACATTCATGGTGTTCTTCATAATCTTCAAGTTGTTCTTGGTAAGTCTTCTTGTTTGATCTTGATGTTTTCTTGTTTTGTGTCTTTTCTTGTTTTTCATATGCATTCTTGAAATCTTAGTGTCTAAGCATTAAAGATTTCTAAGTTTGGTGTCTTGCATGATTTCTTTGCATTAAAAATTTTTCAAAAATATGTTCTTGATGTTCATCATGATCTTCATAGTGTTCTTGGTGTTCATCTTGACATTCATAGCATTCTTGCATGCATTTCTTGTTTTGATCCAAAATTTTCATGCATTGAGTCTTTTTCATGTTTTTCTCTCTCATCATTAAAATTACAAAAATCAAAAAAATATCTTCCCCTCTTTCTCTCTTAAAAATTCAAAAATTAGATTGGACTTTTTCAAAAAATTTTAAAATCTAGTTGTTTCTTATGAGTCAAATCAAATTTTCAATTTAAAAATCTTATCTTTTTCAAAATCTTTTTCAAAAATCAAATCTTTTTCATTTTTCTTAGTTATTTTTGAAAATTTCAAAAATCTTTTTCAAAAATCTTTTTCTTATCTTTATCTCCTAATTTTCGAAAATAACATCATCAATTAATGTTTTGATTCAAAAATTTTAAGTTTGTTACTTACTTGTTAAGAAAGATTCAAACTTTAAGTTCTAGAATCATATCTTGTGATTTCTTCTGAATCAAGTCATTAATTGAGATTTTAAAAAAATCAAATCTTTTTCAAAACTAATTTCAATCATATCTTTTCAAAAATATCTCTTTATCTTATATTTTTCAAAATTTGATTTTAAAATATCCTTTCTAACTTCTTATCCTCTTATCTTTTCAAAATTGATTTTCAAATTTGTTTCAACTAACTAACTAACTTTTTGTTTGTTTCTTATCTTTTTCGAAACTACCTAACTAACTCTCTCTCTCTAATTTTCGAAAATATCTTCCCTCTTTTTCAAAATTTCTTTTTAATTAACTAATTATTTTATTTTTTGATTTTAATTTTTGAAAAAGTTACTAACCTTTTTCAAAAACTATTTTCGAAAATCACTAACTCTTTTTCAAAAATAATTTTCGAAAATTCTCCTTCTCTCTCATCTCCTTCTATTTTATTTATTCATCTACTAACATCTCTCCCTCACTCCCCAAAAATCCGAACCCTCTCTCTCTCTCTGAGTTCAGATTTTCTCTTCTTCTTTTGTTCTACTCACATAAGGGAACCTCTATACTTGGGCAAAAAGGATCCCTATTATTATTATTTTTCTGTCCCTCTTTTTCATATGAGCAGGAGCAAGGACAAGAACATTCTTGTTGAAGCAGATCCAGAACCTGAAAGTACTCTGAAGAGGAAACTAAGAGAAGCTAAAATTACAACAATCCAGCAAGCACCTTTCAGAAATTTTCGAACAGGAAGAGGAGATGGCAGCCAAAAATAATAATAATGCAAGGAGGATGCTTGGTGACTTTACTACACCTAATTCCAATTTACATGGAAGAAGCATCTCCATTCCTGCCATTGGAGCAAACAATTTTGAGCTTAAACCTCAATTAGTTTCTCTAATGCAGCAGAACTGCAAGTTTCATGGACTTCCATCGGAAGACCGTTTTCAATTCTTAACTGAATTCTTACAGATATGTGATACTGTTAAGACTAATGGAGTTGATCCTGAAGTCTACAGGCTCATGCTTTTCCCTTTTGCTGTAAGAGACAGAGCTAGAGTGTGGTTGGACTCTCAACCCAAAGATAGCCTGAACTCTTGGCATAAGCTGGTCAAGGCTTTCTTAGCCAAGTTCTTTCCTCCTCAAAAGCTAAGTAATCTTAGAGTGGATGTTTAGACCTTCAGACAGAAAGAAGGTGAATCCCTCTATGAAGCTTGGGAGAGATATAAAGGACTAACCAAAAAGTGTCCTTCTGACATGCTTTCAGAATGGACCATCCTGGATATATTCTATGATGGTCTGTCTGAATTGGCTAAAATGTCATTGGATACTTCTGCAGGTGGATCCATTCACCTAAAGAAAACGCCTGCAGAAGCTCAAGAACTCATTGACATGGTTGCTAATAACCAATTCATGTACACTTCTGAGAGGAATCCTGTGAGTAATGGGACGCCTATGAAGAAGGGAGTTCTTGAAATTGATACTCTGAATGCCATACTGGCTCAGAATAAAATATTGACTCAGCAAGTCAATATGATTTCTCAGAGTCTAAATGGAATGCAAGCTACATCCAACAGTACTCAAGAGGCATCTTCTGAAGAAGAAGCTTATGATCCTGAATACCCTGCAATAGTAGAGGTGAATTACATGGGTGAACCTTATGGAAACACATATAATCCATCATGGAGAAATCATCCAAATTTCTCATGGAAAGATCAACAAAAGCCCCAACAAGGCTTTAATAATGGTGGAAGAAATAGGTTTAACAATAGTAAACCTTTTCCATCATCCACTCAGCAACAGACAGAGAACTCTGAACAAAATACCTCTAATTTAGCAAACTTAGTCTCTGATCTGTCCAAGGCCACTGTAAGTTTCATGAATGAAACAAGGTCTTCCATTAGAAATTTGGAAGCACAAGTGGGCCAGCTGAGTAAAAGGATCACTGAAATCCCTCCTAGTACTCTCCCAAGCAGTACAGAAGAAAATCCAAAAGGAGAGTGCAAGGCCATTGACATAAGCACCATGGCCGAACCTGTAAGGGAAGGAGAGGACGTGAATCCCAAGGAAGAAGACCTCCTGGGACATCTAGTGATTAATAAGGAGTTTCCCTCTGAGGAACCAAAGGAATCGGAGACTCATCTAGAGACCATAGAGATTCCATTAAACCTCCTTATGCCCTTCATGAGCTCTGATGAGTATTCCTCCTCTGAAGAGAATGAGGATGTTACTGAAGAGCAAGCTGCCAAGTTTCTTGGTGCAATCATGAAGCTGAATGCCAAATTATTTGGTATTGAGACTTGGGAAGATGAACCTCCCTTGTTCACCAATGAACTAAGTGATCTGGATCAACTGACATTGCCTCAGAAGAAATAGGATCCTGGAAAGTTCGTAATACCTTGTACCATAGGCAACATGGTCTTTGAAAAGGCTCTGTGTGACCTTGGTTCAGGGATAAACCTCATGCCCCTCTCGGTAATAGAGAAATTGGGAATCTATGGGGTATAAGCTGCTAAAATCTCATTAGAGATGGCAGACAATTCAAGAGAAAAGGCTTATGGACAAGTAGAGGACGTGTTAGTAAAGGTTAAAGGCCTTTACATCCCTGCTGATTTCATAGTCCTTGATACTGGGAAGGATGAGGATGAATTCATCATCCTTGGAAGACCTTTCCTAGCCACAGCAAGAGCTGTGATTGATGTTGACAGTGGAGAATTAGTCCTTCAATTGAATGAGGACTCCCTTGTGTTTACAACTCAAGGTTACCCTTCTGTAAACATGAAGAGGAAGCATAAAAAGCTTCTCTCAAAACAGAGTCAACCAGAGCCCCCACAGTCAAACTCTAAGTTTGGTGTTGGGAGGCCACAACCAAACTCTAAGTTGGGTGTTGAACTCCCATATCCAAACTCTAAGTTTGGTGTTGGGAAGTCTCAACAATGCTCTGAACATCTGTGAGGCTCCATGAGAGCCCACTGTCAAGCTATTGACATTAAAGAAGCGCTTGTTGGGAGGCAACCCAATTTTTATTTATCTAATTCTATTTTTATTGTTCTTTCATGTTTTATTAGGTTCATGATCATGTGGAGTCACAAAATAAATATAAAAATTGAAAACGGAATCAAAAATAGCAGAAGAAAAATCACACCCTGGAGGAAGACCTTACTGGCATTTAAACGCTAGTAAGAAGCATCTGGCTGGCGTTCAACGCCAGAAATGGGCAACAAATGGGCGTTTAACGCCCAGAACAAGCACCAATCTGGCGCTGAACGCCTGTCTTCATTACATGATCATTAGTATTTACCTAATTTGGTGCAAGGTTGTAAATCCTTGAACACCTCAGGATCTGTGGACCCCACAGGATTACCTCAGGATCTGTGGACCCCACAGGATCCCCACCTACCTCCACTCACTTCTTCTCACCCCTCTTTCACACAATCCCATAAACACTCTTCCCCAAAACTCTTCACCAATCACCTCAATCTCTCTTCCCTATAACCACTTCACCACTTACATCCATCCACTCTTCCCCATAAACCTACCTCATAAACCCCACCTACCTTCAAAATTCAAAATCGATTTTCCACCCAAACCCACCCTACATGGCCAAAACCTTACCCCCCTTCCTTCCCTATATATAGCCCTCCATTCCTCCTCATTTTCACACAACACAACCCTCTCTTCCCCTTCTTGGCCGAAACACATCTCTCTCTCCCTCTCCTCCATTTCTTCTTCTTCTTCATCTCTTCTTTCTTCTCTTGCTCGAGGGTGAGCAATATTTTAAGTTTTGTGTGGTAAAAGCATAAACTTTTTATTTTTCCATTACCATTGATGGCACCTAAGACTGGAGAATCCTCTAAAAAAGGGAAAGGGAAGATAAAAGCTTCCACCTTCGAGTCATGGGAGATGGAAAGATTCATCTCCAAAGCCCATCAAGACCACTTCTATGATGTTGTGGTCAAGAAGAAGGTGATCCCCGAGGTCCCTTTCAAGCTCAAGAAGAATGAGTATCCGGAGATCCGACATGAAATCCAAAGAAGAGGTTGGGAAGTTCTAACAAACCCCATCCAACAAGTCGGCATCCTAATGGTTCAAGAGTTCTATGCCAATGCATGGATCACTAGGAACCATGATCAAAGTAAGAACCCAAACCCAAAGAATTATCTCACTATGGTTCGGGGGAAATACTTAGATTTTAGTCCGGAAAATGTGAGGTTGGCGTTTAACTTGCCTATGATGCAAGGAGATGCACGCCCCTACACTAGAAGGGTCAACTTTAATCAAAGGTTGGACCAAGTCCTCATGGACATATGTGTGGAAGGAGCTCAATGGAAGATTGACTCCAAAGGCAAGCCGGTTCAACTGAGAAGACTGGACCTTAAGCCTGTAGCTAAAGGATGGTTGGAGTTCATCCAACGCTCCATCATCCCACTAGCAACCGATCTGAAGTTACTGGGGATCGGGCCATCATGATTCATAGCATCATGA
>NW_015496060.1:37897-40124 GCF_000816755.2 Arachis ipaensis
CCTTGGGCAAGGCTAGCTTTTCCTCATCTTATTTGCCATCTATGTTACTCATCTGGAGCTTCCATAGAAGGAGACATTCCCATTGAGGAAGAGAAGCCCATCACTAAGAAAATAATGGAGCAAGTAAGAGAGCCCATTCATGGATCTCAAGAGACGCATGAAGCTCATCACCATGAGATCCCGGAGATGCCTCAAATGCATTTTCCTCCACAAAACTACTGGGAGCAAATCAACAAGGGTGGAACATCAAGAGCACTCCATCATCCTTCATGAAATTAGAGAAGATCAAAAAGCAATGAGGGAGGAGCAACAAAGACAAGGAAGAGACATAGAAGAGCTTAAGGACATCATTGGTTCCTCAAGGAGAAAACGTCACCATCACTAAGGTGGACTCATTCCTTGTTCTTACTTTCACTGTTTTTCGTTTTCTATGTTAAGTGCTTATCCATGTTTGTGTCTTCATTACATGATCATTAGTATTTAGTAACTTTGTCTTAAAGTTATGAATGTCCTATGAATCCATCACCTCTCTTAAATGAAAAATATTTTAATTCAAAAGAACAAGAAGTACATGAGTTTCGAATTTATCCTTGAACTTAGTTTAATTATGTTGATGTGGTGACAATACTTCTTGTTTTCTGAATGAATGCTTGAACAGTGCATATATCTTTTGAAGTAGTTGTTTAAGAATGTTAAATATGTTGGCTCTTGAAATAATGATGATAAGGAGACATGTTATTTGATAATCTGAAAAATCATAAAAATGATTCTTGAAGCAAGAAAAAGCAGCAAAAAAACAAAGCTTGCAGAAAAAAAAAAAAATATAGGCGAAAAAAAAAATGAAAAGAAAAAGCAAGCAGAAAAAGCCAATAACCCTTAAAACTAAAAGGCAAGGGTAAATAAAAAGGATCCCAAGGCTTTGAGCATTAGTGGATAGGAGGGCCTAAAGGAATAAAATCCTGGCTTAAGCGGCTAAACCAATCTGTCCCTAACCATGTGCTTGTGGCGTGAAGGTGTCAAGTGAAAACTTGAGACTGAGCGGTTAAAGTCAAGGTCCATTCTGTGATTTCAGGTATTTTCTGGCTGAAATTGAGGGACCTGAGCAAAAATCAGATTCAGAGGTTGAAGAAGGACTGCTGATGCTGTTGGATTCTGACCTCCCTGCACTCAAAGTAGATTTTCTGGAGCTACAGAACTCAAAATGGCGCACTTCCAATTGCGATGGAAAGTAGACATTCAGCGCTTTCCAGAAATGTATAATAGTCTATACTTTGGCCGAGTTTAGATGACAAAAAGGGCGTTGAACGCCAGTTCTACGCTGTTGTCTGGAGTTAAACGCCAGAAACAAGTCACAAGCCAGAATTGAACACCAGAAATACGTTACAAACTGGCGTTCAACTCCAAGATTGACCTCTACACGTGTAACATTCAAGCTCAGCCCAAGCACACACCAAGTGGGCCCCAGAAGTGGATTTATGCCTCAATTACCTACTTCTGTAAACCCTAGTAACTAGTTTAGTATAAATAGGACTTTTTACTATTGTATTTGACATCCTGGATTGTATTTTTGATCCTGTGATCACGTTTTGGGGGCTGGCCATTTGGCCGTGCCTGGACATTTCACTTATGTATTTTCAACGGTAGAGTTTCTACACTCCATAGATTAAGGTGTGGAGCTCTGCTGTTCTTCAAAGATTAATGCAAAGTACTACTATTTTTCTATTCAATTCAACTTATTTCGCTTCTAAGATATTCATTCGCACTTCAACCTGAATGTGATGAACGTGACAATCATCATCATTCCCTATGAACGCATGCCTGACAACCACTTCCGTTCTACCTTCGATTGAATGAGTATCTCTTGGATCTCTTAATTAGAATCTTCGTGGTATAAGCTAGATTGATGGCGGCATTCATGAGAGTCCGGAAAGTCTAAACCTTGTCTGTGGTATTCCGAGTAGGACCCTGGGATTGAATGACTGTGACGAACTTCAAACTCGCGAGTGCTGGGCGTAGTGACAGACGCAAAAGGAGGGTGAATCCTATTCCAGTATAATCGAGAACCTCAGATGATTAGCCGTGCCGTGACAGAGCATTTGGACCATTTTCACAAGAGGATGGGATGTAGCCATTGACAACGGTGATGCCCTTGCATAAAGCCAGCCATGGAAAGGAGTAAAACTGATTGGATGAAGACAGTGGGAAAGCAGAGGTTCAGAGGAACGAA
>NW_015496060.1:40147-53112 GCF_000816755.2 Arachis ipaensis
ATATCCGCCTGACTGAGATTTACAAGGTGACCATAGCTTGCTTCATACCAACAATCTCCGTGGGATCGACCCTTACTCACGTAAGGTTTATTACTTGGACGACCCAGTGCACTTGCTGGTTAGTTGTATCGAAGTTGTGAATGAAAAGCGATTTATTAAGATGTGCGTACAGAGTTTCTGGCGCCGTTGCCTGAGATCACAATTTCATGCACCAGATGACCAAACGTTTTCCGAGATCCATTCGATCGAACATGATACCAATCTGTGCACTTCGAATTGAAGCGTGGAATCTTATTGAACCTTGTGCACCAGCTCTGGGTATGAGCCATTTCCCTCTTACTCTTAAAGCCACAGAGAGCTCTAAGCTGGCCATCTGTTTCAAGAAAACCATATTCAAGTGAAAAAGTAAAGTTAAAGGTTAAGGATTGTACCTACTTGAAGCTTGTATTGGGTGGTAATGGCCTTGGGGTAGCTGTTTCCAGTGGTTCCGTAAGTTCTACTCCTTTGCAATCTTCTACGAATTCCTCCACTTCTTTGCAAAATTCTTCAAATGCAACCACGTCTTGATCAAAGTCTTTTATTTCTTCCTCATCACTTAAGTCATAAGCTGGAGGTTGAGAGAAATCTACCTCCGCATCATCTTCGTATTCGCTTGGGGAAGATTCTTCAATATCGGAGAATTCACTTGTGGATGCAAGTTCATTACTAGGAGAACTTGACTTGAGACTATCATCATCAAGAAAACTTGTGTCTTGGGAGTCGTGCACTATCCTCCATAGCATCAATTGTAACGTCCTTGACGGAATTTTTCACAACTCTGGATTCCCATGAAGGTTCAGCATCTCCTAAATCTTCGACCAGTACTTCTTCTTCTTGGATAATTTGAGCTTCCTCCAATTGTTCCAGAACAAAGTTATGCTCATTACTGCCCACTGGGGTTTCTAGTGTCTCATTCATGCTACGTTCGTCATTAGATTCTCAATATAAATCTATTTGAGTTCCTTGAATGCCTAAACGTCTGGAAGATAATTGATGTATTGCTTGCTCCAGCTGATGAAGGGTTGTATGAAGTTGATCTACTGTTTCCTTGAGGTGAGCCTATGATTCTCGAGGTGATGGATTTGGACATGGTACCTAGGGAAGTGGTGGTGTTTGGGAGTAATTGGATTGGAACTGGGATAAATAAGGATCATACGGTGGTGAATGGTGAAAAGGAGCTTGTGAGTGTGGTGGTTCAAAGTTATGTTGAGAGGATGGTCTATAGGCACAGCGTGGGGCTTGTTGGTAGTTACAAGGTTGTCCACCATATCTATCAACTTGGTATGCATTGTAGAATGGTCTTTGTCCATGATATCTTGGAGGGTGTTGTTGCCTAAAGGGTTGATCAAATCCTCTTAGCTCCATCCATCTTTGATTTCTCTGACCTTGATGCATGTTCCTGCTATAACTTCCGTTCCCTTCAACAATATTAGAAGCAAACTCAAAGCGAGAGGGGTGAGAATTCATAGTAGCTAATAAAAATAAAAAGGGAAAAACAAAAACAAATAAACAAGTAAAAGAAAAATATTTACAATAACCAATAATAAGGCACACGTTTGCACTTCCCCGGCAACGGCGCCATTTTGAAGAGAGGAATTCTCGCGCGATCTAGAATTTACGCAAATGAATTCGCGTTGTAAGTATAGCTTCTAGACCGACAAGAATTTCTTTCTTACAAACGTTTTGGTTGTCACAAGTAACAAACCCCTAAATAAATTGATAACCTAAGTATTTAAACCTCGGGTCGTCTTCTCAAGGAACTGCAGAGAGGTATGTTCTTATTATTGGTTATGAGTTGTGTAAATTGGGGTTTTGAAAGTAAGGAATAAGTAATTTAAATGACAAATAAAATAAATAAATAACTGTAAAATAAACTCTTGGCAAGGTATGAGAGTTTGAAATTTCTATCCTAGTTATCCTTATCAGGTGTGATGAGAATTAGATTTTAATCCCACTTAGTTAAGTCAAGTGGACTAATTAGATTGATCCTCAAGTCCTAGTCAATCCCTGTGGGAAGACTAGCTTTAGAGCGATCTAGATTAATTAGGAATCTACCAATTTCAACCACTGCTGAGTTTGACAACTCAAGTGTTACCAATTACTCAACGAAAGCCAAAAGGAAGAAAATATCTAAATTAAATTAAAAGCTTTCATAAATAGAATAAAACAATTATAAACTGAAATACCTCAAATAATATTAATTAAGAAAATCATAACATGAATGTAGGATAAGCCAACTTGAAAAGATAAATAATAATCAAAGGTATATAATAAAAGTAGAAAATAAATAAGAGGAGCATGGAACCTGCACTTGAAGAGAAGTAATCCTAAAATTAAGAGAAATCCTAATCCTAAAACCTAAGAGAGAGAAGAGAACCTCTCTCTCTAAAAACTACATCTAAACTATGGAAAGTGAATAATTAGAGATCTTTCTGAATGGATGCATTCCCCCACTTCATAACCTCTAATCTGTGCCTTCTGGACTTGGATCTGGGCCAAAAAGGGCTTCAGAAATCGCTGGGAGCGATTTCTGTAATTTCTGGTGCGTGGCATCTGTCACGTGGTCGCGTCATCTAAAGTTTTTCTTATCACGTGTTCGCTTCGGTCATGCGTCCGCGTCATCTGTTTTCTGCTCATAGCGCGCGTCCGCGTCAGTCACACGTTCGCATCGCTGCCTTTTCGTACTGGGCATGCAGCCGCGTCGTCCATGCGTTCCCGTCGCTGCCAGTTTCTTCAAAAACTCCATTTTGTGCTTTCCTTCGATTTTTGTATGTTTCCTTTCCATCCTTTAAGTCATTCCTGCCTTAGAAGTTCTGAAACTACTTAACACACAAATCACGGCATCGAATGATAATAAAAGGTAATTAAAATAAATAATTTCAAAGCATAGGAAACATGTAATTCACATATATCACATAATAAGGAAGGAAATGTAAAACCATGCAATTTTCATGAATAAGTGGGTGAAGGATTGAATAAATCTCTTGAATTGAGCACAATATATATCATAAAATATGGGTTTATTAGTTCCCGGAAGATATTCTTGAATTTCCACCTCAGAGGGAAATTGAATTTATGATTGAATTAGTGCCGGGAGCCAAACAAGAGTCCATTGCATCGTATAGAATGGCTCCGATAGAGCTGACAGAATTAAAGGCTCAGTTGGAAGAGCTTCTGAACAAGAGGTTCATTCGATCGAGTGTATCTCCGTGGGGAGCGCCAGTTTTATTGGTGAAGAAGAAGGATGGAAGAATGCGACTGTGTGTAGATTACCGCCAATTGAACAAAGTGACTGTGAAGAAGAAGTACCCGCTGCCAAGGATAGATGACTTGATAGATCAACTGCAAGGATCTGGGGTGTTTTCCAAGATCGATTTGAGATTCGATTACCATCAGATAAGGGTAAAGGAGGATGATATCCCTAAGACTACATTTAAGGGGCGTTATGAACACTACGAGTTTGCGGTGATGTCCTTTGGGTTAACGAATGCACCTGCTGTTTTCATGGATTACATGAACATAGTCTTTCATCCCTTTCTGGACAAATCCGTGGTGGTTTTCATAGATGACATCTTAGTTTATTCCAAGACGGCAAAGGAGCATGATGAACACTTGAGGATTGTGTTGCAAATCTTAAAGGATCGGAAATTGTATCCTAAGTTATCGAAGTGTGAGTTCTGGAAGGAGGAAGTAAAGTTCTTAGGTCACGTGGTGAGCAAGGGAGGAATAGCCGTAGATCCTTCAAAGGTAGAAGTGGTGATGGAATGGGAAAGACCAACAACGATGACGGAAGTCAGAAGTTTCTTAGGATTAGCCAGATATTACCAGAGATTTATTGAAGAATTTCCCGGATAGCACTGCCAATAACTAAGTTGACAAGGAAGGAAGTGCCTTTTGTGTGGACGTTGGAGTGTGAAGAAAGTTTTCAAACTTTGAAGCAGAAGTTAACTTCAGCACCTGTCTTGATTTTACTGGAACCGCACGAACCGTTTGAAGTGTACTGTGACGCCTCATTAAAGGTTTTGGGTTGTGTTCATACCCTGGGTCGAGCTATCCGACCTGGGATGATCAAACGATGCAGCGACCGACCTGTTAAGGTCAAGCGGACCGACTTCGTTACAAAGAACTCGGCCATATCGACAGGAAAGTCCAATAAAGGGCCCAAATAGAGGAACATGACCCAAATCCAAAGGTAATCCCAGCCTATAGAGATAAAGGCGGTTCCCTTGAAGATAAGCTGACTTCATCCAAAAGAGGATAAGATAAGATAAGATAACTAACTTATCTTATCCGAAAGGTCAGCCCACACTACTATAAATACACTGGAGCACCCAGGTATAACTCATACTCTGATTCTACATAAAACCTGCTTAATACCCGTGCTAACTTAAGCATCGGAGTCTCTTGCAGGTACCCCCCACCCTCCGGTGGCCAAGGATCAGCAGTGCAGCAAGTCCAACAAGTCGGACACAACAGCTCCGGCCGCCACCAGCCAGCCGGACACATCATCTCCGACCAGTACCGAAGATCTCATCCAAGATCGACCTCCAGTTTCAGGTAAACCCCGGAACATTGGCGCCGTTGCCGGGGAACCTGAAAGTCATCCCAAAACCATGGCGGACGGCCATGACAACGACCACGATTCGGATCTGGAGAACAGAACACCACACAAGAACGTGGACACTACACTAAAGGATACTCCGGAACCCAACGAGAACAAAAACTCATCAAATCCGGGAGCCATGGAAGCACTTTAAGACCGCTTAAAGCAACTTGAGAGAGAAACCCAGCAACAACGAGAGATCGGAAAGGATCTACAAAGAGAGGTACGGCAACGTCAAGAACTAGAAGAAAAACTACAGCAATTAGAGGCCGACCTCAAATCAAAAGCTCCTCGGACCACTCCTGAGGAAAATTCACGCAAAAAACAGGATCCATTCACCAGGGAAATCATGAAGACCAAAATCCCAAAGGATTTCAAGCTCCCGGATATGGTTTTGTATGAAGGCACTACAGATCCCAACCATCATCTCAGCAATTTTAGAAGCAGAATGTACCTTACCGATGCCTCAGATGCCGTTCGCTGCAAAGCTTTTCCGACAACTCTTACGAAAACGGCGATCAGATGGTTCGACAACTTACCTCCGAAGTCCATCTCAAACTTCGACGACCTGGCCAAAAAGTTCCTGGCCAGATTCTCCATCCAGAAAGATAAGGCCAAGCACGCACCCAGCTTACTAGGGATCAAGCAAGGAGATCGGGAGAGCCGCCGCAACTACATGGAAAGATTCAATAAAACATGCATGGACATACAAAGTTTACAAACAGAGGCTACCATCATGGGGCTTATTAATGGCTTACGAGAAGGACCTTTCAGCCAATCTATATCAAAAAGTATCCCACCTCCTTAGACGAAGTACAGGAGCGAGCAGAAAAATACATCAACATGGAAGAAAACGCTCGGCTAGGAGAAACCTCAAAATTCGGAACCTCCTACCGAGACAAAGACAAGGACTCCAAAAGGAAAGAAGATCGACAGGGTGAGAAAATCAAAAAATACCACAACTACACTCTTCTCAAAGCATCCCTGGTCGACGTGTACAAAGAAGTCTGCCATACAGAAAAAATCCCCCCAGCGCGGCCACTCAAAGGCAAAAGGGGAGGAGGAAACCGGAAGGAATATTGTGAATACCATCGAATTCGAGGGCACTCTACCAACGAGTGCTTCGACTTGAAAAATATCATAGAAAAATTGGCAAGAGAAGGAAAATTAGACCGATTTCTGGCCACCCGAGATGATGACCAAAGAAAAAGGTGGAGAGACGAAGATGATGGACGAGCTGAACAGTCACCTCGAACACCAGAAAGACACGTCCACATGATACACGGCGGATTCGCAGGGGGTGGGATCTCCAAATCGTCCCGAAAGAGATATCTCAAAGAAGTATATCATGTTGAGGGAAAGGAGGAAGCACCCGACATCCCGGCGATAACATTTACTAAAGAGGACGCATCCGGCATCATCTCGGGACACGACGATCCCATGGTCATCACTATTATACTGGCAAATGCCAATCTACACCGCACACTAGTAGACCAAGGGAGTTCTGCCGACATCTTATTCAAAACAGCCTTCGACAAGCTCGGATTAGACGAAAAGGAATTAGAGCATATCCGAACAATCTGTTTGGACTAGGAGACACTCCGATACAACCGTTGGGATACGTATCGCTACACACTACTTCTAAAAAGGGAACCAATCTAGACCCTCAAAATATACTACATTGTGGTCGACGTAAGTTAGGCCTACAATGCTCTCATAGGTCGGACAACACTCAATCAACTCGGCGCAATAGTCTCAACTCCGCATCTATGCATGAAATTCCCAACTACAGAGGGGATAGCCACGATAAAAGCAGATCAAAAGATGGCACGTCGCTGTTATAACGAGAGCTTAAACCTCAAAGGTAGAGGAGAAGAGTTTCATACCGTTGAGCTTGGCAGAGCTCAGCGTCGAGAAGAACTCCGTCCGCACCCGGAAGGTGAGGTAGAGAAGGTTCAGATTGGAGACACTTCGGACAAAACGACTAATATCGGCACGGTCCTAAGAGGAGACTCAAAAGAAATACTGATACAATTCTTACGAGATAATGTCGACCTCTTCGCATGGAAAGCCGCAGACATGCCAGGTATAGACCCTAAGCTAATGTGCCACAAGTTGACGGTCTATCCAGGATCTCGGCCGGTGCAGCAGAAGCAAAGAAAACTCGGACCAGAACGATCCCTAGCTGTGGAAGAACAAGTACAAACATTACTGGAGGCAGAATTCATAAGAGAAGTCAAGTACCCACTATGGCTAGCCAACGTCGTCTTGGTGAAAAAATCAAACGGGAAGTGGCACATGTGTACCGATTACACCGATCTCAACAAAGCCTGCCCAAAAGATCCTTACCCACTCCTAAGTATTGACGCTTTGGTAGATGCTTCCTCCGGATATAGATACCTCTCGTTTATGGACGCCTATTCGGGATACAACCAAACCCCCATGTATCCACCAGATCAAGAAAAGACCTCGTTCTTAACACCAAAGGCGAACTACTGCTACATCGTGATGCCTTTCGGTCTCAAGAACGCGGGAGCTACTTATCAAAGGCTAATGAATAAAGTCTTCTCAGATCACATCGGAAAAATCATGGAAGTCTATGTGGACGACATGTTGATAAAAACACAAAGCGAAGATACATTATTGTCCGACCTGGCTCAAGTGTTTGACACTATAAGGAAGCATAACATGCGACTCAACCCCGCAAAATGCACCTTTGCAGTTGAAGCAGGTAAATTCTTGGGCTTCATGCTCACACAAAGGGGAATTGAAGCAAATCCAGACAAATGTCAAGCTATACTCAACATAAAGAGCCCAACTTGTGTCAAAGAAGTACAACAACTCAACGGGAGACTGGCCGCCCTATCCCGATTCTTAGCAGGAGCTGCGATAAGATCTCTCCCCTTCTATGCTACTTTAAGAAAGGAAAAACAGTTCGAATGGACGACAGAATGTGAGCAAGCTTTCCGAGACTTCAAGGAGTTCTTAGTACGGCCACCTATCCTATCTCGACCACGAGAAGGAGAACCACTCATATTATATCTCGCAGTAGGAAGCCAGGCGATAGCCTCAACACTAGTCAGAGAAGACGAAAATGGGCAACAACCCGTCTACTTCATTAGCAAAGCACTACAGGGATCCGAGCTGAACTACCAGAAAATAGGAAAATTTGCCTATACTCTCATCCTAACATCTCGACGACTCCGCCCGTACTTCCAGGCTCACACCATTAAGGTTAGAACTAACCAGCCCATAAAAGGAATATTGCAGAAAACAGATTTAGCAGGCAGAATTCTACAATGGGCAGTCGAGTTGTCAGAATTCGACCTCCAATATGAAGCTCGGACGGCCATCAAATCACAGTATCTGGCCGACTTCATCGTAGAATTCACAGATACCCTGAAAACTCCCACAGAATTGAATCTCTACGTGGACGGTTCCTCAAATAAAACTGGAAGTGGCGTAGGCGTGATAATAGAAAGCAACCAAGGAACCCAAGTTGAGCTCTCCCTCAAGTTCGGGTTCCCGGCCTCCAATAACCAAGCGGAATATGAAGCATTATTAGCTGGTTTGAAGCTGGCTAAAGAGGTCGGAGCTCAAAAACTCAACATTTACAGTGATTCACAAGTGGTCACATCACAAATAACAGGGAGCTACCAAGCCAAAGACCCCACCATGAAAAAATATTTGGATAAAACCAAGGAACTACTCGGACAAATTGGGGAATATAAGATCTGCCACATACCCCGCGAACAAAATGCCCGAGCTGATGCACTCTCAAAACTAGCTAGCACCAAACCAGGGGGCAACAATAGAAGCCTCATTCAGCAAATGTTGCAAAACCCGTCAATCTCGGAAGAAGAAAAAATCCTGGCCATAATAAGTCAGGACCAAGGATGGATGACCCCCATAATCAACTACCTCAAAGAAGGAACACTCCCCGCAGAAGAAAAGGAGGCAAAGAAGTTAAAAAGGGAGGCACAGTACAATACCATCATAAACAACACTCTATACAAAAGAGGTATCTCAATACTTTTACTAAAATGCGTGCCGACCTCCAACACAAGGGAAGTGCTAGAAGAAATACACGGCGGCATTTGTGGCAATCATCTCAGAGCACGAGCTCCTGCCAAAAAAGTACTCCGGGCGGGATTTTATTGGCCAACTCTACAGAAAGAAGCCACAGAATTTGTAAAGACATGTCCACCATGTCAAAAATATGCCAACTTTCACATCGCCCCGCCAGAGGAGCTCATCAGCGTGATTTCGCCTTGGCCATTTGCAAAATGGGGACTCAATCTTCTCGGCCCCTTCCCACAGGGATCATGACAAGTTAAATTTCTCATAGTGGGAGTAGATTACTTTACAAAGTAGATCGAGGCAGAGCCCCTAGCCAATGCCACCGCTCAAAGAAGCCGGAAATTCTTATATCGAAATATTGTCACAAGGTTCGGGGTTCCATATTCAATAACCACAGACAATGGCACCCAATTCACAGATGCAGGCTTCAGAAAACTAGTAGCCGACTTGAATATAAAGCACCAGTACACCTCCGTCGAACATCCACAGGCCAATGGGCAGGCCGAAGCTGCTAACAAAGTCATATTGGCTGGATTAAAATGGAGATTACAAGATGCAAAGGGAGCCTGGGCAGAAGAGCTCCCACAGGTCCTGTGGGTATATCGAACAGCGCTACATTCCACCACGAAGGAATCCCCCTTCCGATTAGCATACGAAACAGAGGCGATGATTTCAATAGAGATTGAGGAAGGGTCGCTCAGAGTAGTTCACTACAATGAGGAAGCAAACTTCCAACTTCAGAGGGAAGAGCTCGACTTGTTACCCGAAATCCAAGAAAGAGCTCGGATCAGGGAAGAAGCTCTAAAACGCCGAATGGCTTCCAGATATAATCAAAGGGTAGTGCCGAGAAAATCCACAGAAAATGATCTCATCCTAATCCGAAATGATATCGGAACAACTCGACCAGGAGAGGGAAAGCTGGCAGCAAACTGGAAAGGAACCTACCGAATTGTAGAAGTACTTGGAAAGGGCTACTACAGACTGTCTGAACTCGATGGACGAGAGCTTCCCAGGTCATGGCACGCCTGCAACCTCAGAAGGTACTACAGTTAGAAAAGATAAAAGATCTCATCATTGGATGCACTCTTTTTCCTGAAAAGGTTTTTTAATGAGGCATCAAGTTGAGACTCAGACAACCCCATATGTATATATTCGCACTTTTCCTTTAAATAAAATATATTTTTGATATTCTACAAAGATTTCAAGACGCATTAATCTGAAGCATTCATCGTCCGATTATAAAGCAACAGATCGGCAGAAACTGAAAAACAATTTCACTGCACGATCACGATAAAGACAACCGTCCGATAAAGGTGAAAACGCGATTCACCCAAAGGACGATCTAGAGATGACAACCACTTTCTACAAATCGGCAAAGATGAACACAGAATAATGTAAGAAGTTATCGAAAGTGATCCAAAAAAGAACCTGACGAGGTCTTACGGATTGCTAAAATAATAACTTAAAGACTGGCCGACGTCGAGAAGTCGGACCAAGTCAACCCAAGTTATAAGTAAACCTTGGAAAGAGGTCTGGCCAACCCTATTAAAGAGGATTACTTTAACTTAGAAGGTCTCGATGTGACAAAGTCGGCCCAAAATGGAAAGTTATCAAAGTAGTCCCTGAAAGAGATCTGACAAAGATCCAAGAAAGAAGACTACGAATAACTTAAAGGAGACCGATATAACCAAGTCGGACTCCTACCACTTAAAAGTTATCAAAGTAGTCCCTGAAAGAGATCTGACAAAGATCCAAGAAAGAGGACTACAAATAACTTAAAGGATACCGATATAACCAAGTCGGACTCCTACCACTTAAAAGTTATCAAAGTAGTCCCTGAAAGAGATCTGACAAAGATCCAAGAAAGAGGGCTACGAATAACTTAAAGGAGACCGATATAACCAAGTCGGACTCCTACTACTTAAAAGGTATCAAAGCAGTCCCTGAAAGAGATCTGACAAAGATCCAAGAAAGAGGACTACAAATAACTTAAAGGAGACCGATATAACCAAGTCGGACTCCTACAACTAAAAAGTTATAAAAGTAATCCCTGAAAGAGATCGGACAAAGATCCAAGAAAGAGGATTACAAAAATAACTTAAAAAAGGACTGCGAAAACAACTCGGAAGACTAAATTGAAGAAATCGGCTACAAATCGTCAGAAATGCAAGCCAGAGCAAGAACGAACCAAAAAGCAAGTTAGACCTACCTAGTCACAACCTCAAAGGATTCAAGATACAAAGTACAAAGCAATCCAAAAAAGGTTAAGCCGCAAGGTTCCAATATTTGCAGAAAAAGAGATACCAAAGTCAAGCACAAAAAGCGCAATATCATCCACAAGGTTATAACAGCCTCAGAGGCCACCAAAACCTATCTCAAAAAAGCTAAAGCATGCTACCATTTGTTTTTCATAAAAAACAAAAGTTGCTAGGCAATCAATGGGAAAGTGTCAGCAAACTAACAAAACATAAAGAGTTTAAAAAAGCCCACAAGCCGGGCCAACTACATATCCAGAATAAAGATAAAGCTAAGGGTCAGAAGATTTTTTAGCAGCATCAGGCCGAGGAGACGGAGGCCGAGTCTGGAGAGGAATGGCATCTACAGTACTGTCATCCCGATTCAAGATCTGGCAGTCGGGATCAGAAGCGAGAGGACCAACCTCGGCAGGGGCAGCAGAAGTCGACACCTTGGTAGAGGTTACAGGGGGAGGATCGACATCATCCTCATCCTCGTCATCAGGGACAACCTTGCCATCCCTGACAACATTCTCCAAGCTAAAGAGGGTCAAGTCGGCCTCGGGAGCAATAACCCGAACTTGTTCCTTTAGGTTCTCAAAGGCAGCAGTTACACTGCCAACAAGATGACCTTGGAGTTTGGAATAATTCTCCTGGACATTCTCCAACTCTTCTCTCAGACGCAACACCTCCCAGTAAGACGTCAAATAACTATCCTTATGCTGCATAGCCGTGTCCTCGGCCAGTTTCAGAGAACCAGCCAGGGAAGTAGAAATAGCCTTTTCATTTTCCAAGTCTTTCTCCAACCTGGCCACCCTTACTTCAAGCTCCCCCTTCAAGTCCTTCATCCGATCAAACTCCTGTTTGGCCTCCTCCATAAAAGCTTTAGTGGCATGGAGAGGAAGGCTTTGAGCAGTTCGATATAGGGCCGCCCCCATATGTGCCAACTTGATACCACTCCGGGTGATATAATCAAAATGATGAAGAATCGACACATCATCCATAGGAAGAACACCATAAGGGCCGATTTGTTGATCTACAAACTCAACCGCATCAAAGTCAGGAGCATCAAGGTTGAAAGGCTCAGTTGTTCTTTTCTTTTTACTTGGAGGGGCACCGGAAGCTGCAACGGAAGATTGTGGAGGATCGACCAGACGGACCCGAGGAGTAGGAATTGCTCTCCTCGGCCCGGGAGAACTCGGTATAGGAGGTTTAACTAGAGGCTGAGAAGACCCTTCTCCGGCCGCCTTGGCTGAGATGTTTAAAGCAGCGGTCGCCTTCTTCGCCTTCTTATAGGCTCTCATAGAATCATTATTCTTCGGCATCTCTGAAAAACACAAAAAACAAAGACAAGTTACAACACAGGAGAAACAAAGCTCGGGAGCAAGTATAAAAACAAATCAAGCAGTACCCAAAGCAGCCCGAACCAAAGATGGATCACTCAAAAATCTCTTCGTGTCCATGATGAGCAGATATTTTATACGCTTTTTGGGGATAATTTCATATAGTTAGAGTATGTTTTAGTTAGTTTTTAGTCTATTTCTAGTAGTTTTTAGGAAAAATTTATATTTTTGGACTTTACTATGAGTTGTGTGTTTTTCTGTAATTTTAGGTATTTTTCTGGCTGAAATTGAAGGAGCTGAGCAAAAAAATCTGATTCATGCTGAAAAAGGACTGCTGATGCTGTTGGATTCTGACCTCCCTGCACTCAAAGTGGATTTTCTGGAGCTACAGAACTCGAAATGGCATGCTTCCAATTGCGTTGGAAAGTAGACATCCAGGGCTTTTCAGCAATATATAATAGTCCATACTTTGCACAAGGATAGACGACGTAAACGGGCGTTCAACGCCAGTTCTCTGCCCAATTCTGGCGTTCAGCGCCAGAAAAGGATCAAAAACTGGAGTTGAACGCCCAAACTGGCACAAAAACTGGCGTTCAACTCCACAAATGGCCTCTGCACGTGGATTGCTTAAAGTCTCAGCCCCAGCACACACCAAGTGGGCCCCAG
>NW_015496060.1:53127-53401 GCF_000816755.2 Arachis ipaensis
TTATCCCTTGTTAAAACACTTTAAATTTATAGCTCAGTTAATTAGAACGTGGTGTTTATGTTCATAGTAATTGGCTATCATATTTTTAAAAAAAAAATAAAACCTTTTTCAAAAATAATTTTTCTATTAATAAGGTCCCATAACTCATTTGGCTAGAACATTAATTTGATTGGGTTAGAATCTTTTATACTCTTTTTTAAAACCTTCTTTTTCAAAAATAATTTTTCTATTAAATCCTGTGCCAAACTTTAATAAGGTCCCATAACTCATTTGG
>NW_015496060.1:53469-55463 GCF_000816755.2 Arachis ipaensis
GCCCAGGGAAAAATAATTCTGGCACTAAAATGCTAGAAAATGGGTGGAAGGCTGGCGCTGAACGCCCAGACCATGCCCAAAACTGGCGTTCAGCGCCAGAAACAGGGCAGGGGTGGCGTTCAACGCCAGAAATGGGCAAGAATCTGGCGCTGAACGCCCAACAGGGGCACATTTCTGGCGTTCAGGCGCCAGGAATAGACAGTGAGCTGGCGTCTAACGTCACTCCAGCTTCTGACTCTGGTACGCAATTGCCAGTGAGGGATCAGACACACATAAGTGCTGACAACAACCCCTCTAAAAAGGCTTCTTTAACCACTAAGGTTGAGGAATATAAAGCCAAGATACCTTATCCTCAAAAACTCCGGAAAGAGGAGCAGGATAAGCAATTTGCTAGCTTTGCAGATTATCTAAGGACTCTTGAAATAAAGATTCCATTTGCAGAGGCACTTGAGCAAATACCTTCTTATGCCAAGTTCATGAAAGAGATCTTGAGTCATAAAAAGGAGTGGAGAGAAACAGAAAGAGTTCTCCTCACTGAAGAATGCAGTGCAGTCATTCTGAAAAGCTTTCCTGAAAAGCTTAAAGACCCTGGGAGTTTTCTGATACCATGCATATTAGAAGGTGATTGCACCAAGACAGCTTTATGCGATCTTGGGGCAAGCATCAACCTAATACCTGCATCCACTATCAGGAAGCTTGGCTTAACTGAGGAAGTTAAACCAACCCGGATATGTCTCCAACTTGCTGATGGTTCTACTAAATACCCATCAGGCGTGATTGAGGACATGATTGTCAGAGTTGGGCCATTCGCCTTTCCCACTGACTTTGTTGTGCTGGAAATGGAGGAGCACAAGAGTGCTACTCTCATTCTAGGAAGACCCTTCCTAGCAACTGGACGATCCCTCATTGACGTCCAGCAGGGGGAAATAACCCTGAGAGTCAACGATGACGAGTTCAAGTTGAACGCTGTCAAAGCCATGCAGCATCCAGACACATCAACAGACTGCATGAAAGTTGACCTTGTTGACTCTTTGGTAGAAGAGATCAACATGGCTGAGAGTCTCGAATCAGAGTTGGAAGACATCTTTAAAGATGTTCAGCCTGATTTGGAGGATTCAGGGGACATGAAAGAGCCTCTGAACTTTCTTCTGAAAGAAAAACCTCCTAAACCAGAGCTCAAGCCACTGCCACCATCCTTGAAATATGCATTTCTAGGAGAAGGTGACACCTTTCCAGTGATCATAAGCTCTGCTTTAAATTCACAGGAAGAGGAAGCACTTATTCAAGTGCTAAGGACACACAAGACAGCTCTTGGGTGGTCCATAGGTGACCTTAAGGGCATAAGCCCAGCCATCTGCATGCACAAAATCCTATTGGAGGATAATGCCAAACCAGTGGTTCAACCACAGAGGCGGCTAAATCCAGCCATGAAGGAAGTGGTGCAGAAAGAGGTCACCAAATCTCTTTAAGAGATGTGCAGACGGAATTATCCGTAGGTGTGTCCCCAGAGAGGAAGCACAGAGAATCCTATGGCATTGCCACGGATCTCAATATGGAGGCCATTTCGGAGGTGAGCGAAAAGCCACCAAGGTCCTCCAATGTGGCTTCTATTGGCCCACACTCTATAAAGATTCCCGAGAGTTTGTACGTAATTGTGACAGTTCCCAAAGAGCTGGTAATCTGCCTCATGGTTATGCCATGCCTCAACAAGGAATCTTGGAAATAGAGTTGTTTGATGTATGGGGAATTGACTTCATGGGACCTTTCCCACCATCATACTCAAACACTTATATTCTGGTGGCAGTTGACTATGTATCAAAATGGGTTGAGGCTATTGTCACACCCACCAATGATACTAAAACAATGTTGAAGTTCCTCCAGAAACATATCTTTAGCAGGTTTGGTGTCCCTAGAGTGTTAATCAGTGATGGGGGCACTCACTTCTGCAATAAACAGCTTGACTCTGCCATGGTTCGGTATGGGATTCGCCACAA
>NW_015496060.1:55498-66011 GCF_000816755.2 Arachis ipaensis
CCGCCAAAAAAGGATCAAAAACTGGAGTTGAACGCCCAAACTGGCACAAAAACTGGTGTTCAACTCCACAAATGGCCTCTGCACGTGGATTGCTTAAAGTCTCAGCCCTAGCACACACCAAGTGGGCCCCAGCACACCAAGTGGGCCCCAGAAGTGGATCTCTGCATCATCCATCATAGTCCACTCATATTTTGTAATCCTAGGCTACTAGTTTAGTATTTAAACAACTTTTAGAGACTTATTTTGTATCTCATGACATTTCAGATCTAAACTTTGTATTCTCTGATGGCATGAGTCTCTAAACCCCATTGTTGGGGGTGAGGAGCTCTGCTGTGTCTCAATGAATTAATGCAAGTATTTCTGTTTTCCATTCAAACACTCTTGTTCCTATCTAAGATGTTCATTCGCGCTTAACTGTGATGAAGGTTATGACCCGTGACATTCATCACCTTCCTCAAACCATGAACGTGTGCCTGACAACCACCTCCGTTCTATATCTGATTGAATGAGTATCTCTGAGATTCCTTAATCAGAATCTCCGTGGTATAAGCTAGAACTGATGGCGGCATTCATGAGAATCCGGAAAGTCTAAACCTTGTCTGTGGTATTCCGAGTAGGATTCAATGATCGAATGACTGTGACGAGCTTCAAACTCGCAAGTGCTGGGCGTTAGTGACAGACACAAAAGGACGAAGAATCCTATTCCAGTATGATCGAGAACCGACAGATGATTAGCCGTGCTGTGACAGAGCATGTGAGCATATTCTTCACTGAGAGGATGGGATGTAGCCATTGACGACGGTGAACCCCTACATACAGCTTGCCATAGGAGAACGTGCGTGCGTGAACAAGAAGACAGAGGAAAGCAGAGATTCAGAAGACAAAGCATCTCCAAAACTCCAACATATTCTCCATTACTGCACAACAAGTAACTTTTAATTTATGCTCTACTGGTTACTCACAATTCAATTGATGAACATAATTGACTTCCTGACTAAGATTTACAAGATAACCATAGATTGCTTCAAACCAACAATCTCCGTGGGATTTGACCCTTACTCACGTAAGGTATTACTTGGACGACCCAGTGCACTTGCTGGTTAGTGGTACGAGTTGTGAAAAGTGTGATTCGCAATTTGTGCTACCAGTCCAGGTGGGGTGGCTTCCCCCACAAATCTTCAAGAGCAACTACAAAGGCCCGCTCAACCTCACTAAGCATTTCCCATGTGTAACGTGGCACTCTTACATTCTTTTGCCACTCCAGAGGAAAAGCAGGCTCATCATTTTCATCAAGAAAAAAGGGGCGAACCCCCTCAACGGCACGGACTCGGAAGAAATAGTTCTTAAAATCTTTAAACAACTCATCATACATGGCAAAAACTTTATGCCCCTGGGCCGACCTGAAAGAGACCCAGGAAGCTTTCTTTTTGGAGGAACCTCCAGGTTTGGCCGCGACAAAAAGATAAAGGAAAAGAGTTTCAGAAGGTGTCATGTCCAACTCCTGACAAAGAAGTTGAAATATTTTGATAAAACCCCAAGAGTTTGGATGAAGCTGGGACGGAGCAATATTGCAGGACCACAACAAGTCAGTTTCAAAAGCAGTAAAAGGAAAAGTAACGTTCAATTGGCTGAAGAAGTATTCATAAGCATAGAAAGAGGGACGCTCCCCCTCGACGGAAGTCGGAAAACAAACTCTCTCATCGGAATCAGGAGCAACAAGCTCATAATCACCCTCGCAGGCACTGTTAGCACAAATCCTATGGCGCTTCCTCAGCTCTATGCAAAATTCAGCATCCACAATAGAAACACACAATAAAACAAGGGAGTCCAGCCAATCGGACATCCCCTCGAGAACTCTGGAAGACATCTCTACAATGTTATTGCGAGAAGACATGAGGCTAACTAATCCTACAAGTAAGAAAAGAAGAGGGGATTACTAAAAACATCTCGGACAAAGGAGAAAACAACTCAATACGATGCAGGTGATCACACAGAAAAGGAAAACCCCAAGACTCAAACCAAAATCTTGGGGCATCCTTTGGAGGCAGTAACAAAGCAAGGTTTCCAGGAAAATCTACAGCTCTCACCCCAGCATCTTACAAACAAGAAAAAGACTTCAAACAAGCAAGCATTTCCAGAAGCATAAGTCATCACAGTCAACCAAGCAAAAAGCATTCCCAAAACATCAAAACACGCCGAATGGAAAAACGTCAAAAGTACGAACTTTTGAGAAATGCGACTAAAAGCAATCAAGCAAAGCAAGGAACGGATGCAAAGTTTCTATCAGTAAACAAAAACCATATAAAGCCTCGATAGGAAATGCCATAGGAACACACAAAAGAAAGCCAAGAAAAACGCATTTACAGCGACAAAGAAATGCAAAATCACGAAAAGGTTCAAACTTTCAAAACATGCAAAAGTAAAAGCTTCACCAAAAATCTAAATATGAAGCTGTGAAAGAAGCAATAAAGTTAGTACCAACCTGAAAAGGCAGCAAGACTTCAGGGAAGGTGAAGAGGGATGGCAAAATCTGGAATCACTACCTCGAAGCAAAAGAAAAGACACGAGCAAAAGAAAACGTCGCTGGGCTGAAACGCGAAACCACGAACTCCAGGCAGAGGCTTCAGAAAAATCAAACAAATGCCGCAACACAAAGAAAATTTGAAAGCGAGAGAATGAAGGGAAAAATGCGAAGAAGTTACGAAAAGGGCGAAAGAAGAGAAACCGTTTCTGGGTTTTCAAAATTAAAATAAAGAGCCAAAAGGAAACGAGGCAATTAATGCTAAAATTAAAAGGCATTAAACCCTCGCACGTTCCCAAAGCACCGATATAAAAGCGCGCGCCTGTAGAGGAAAACGTTCTACATTCAAAAGCTGCTACAAAAGAAGTCGACAAAATGCTTGAGTTCGGCTTCGCTACGAGAAGGACCGAAGTCAAGGACTCGACCTCGACAAAGAAGACCGAGCTCAAGCAGGGGCACTGTTCATACCCTGGGTCGAGCTATCCGACCTGGGATGATCAAACAATGCAGCGACTGACCTGTTAAGGTCAAGCGGACCGACTTCGTTACAAAGAACTCGGCCATATCGGCATGAAAGCCCAATAAAGGGCCCAAATAGAGGAACACGACCCAAATCCAAAGGCAATCCCAGCTTATAGAGATAAAGGCGGTTCCCTTGAAGATAAGCTGACTTCATCCAGAACAGGATAAGATAAGATAAGATAACTAACTTATCTTATCCGAATGGTCAGCCCACACTACTATAAATACACTGGAGCACCCAGGTATAACTCATACTCTGATTCTACATAAAACCTGCTTAATACCCGTGCTAACTTAAGCATCGGAGTCTCTTTCAGGTACCCCCCACCCTCCGGTGGCCAAGGATCAGCAGTGCAGCAAGTCCAACAAGTTGGACACAACAGCTCTGGCCGCCACCAGCCAACCGGACACATCATCTCCGACTAGTACCGAAGATCTCATCCAAGATCGACCTCCAGTTTCAGGTAAACCCCGGAACAGGTTGCGTGTTGATGCAACACCGGAATATGGTGGCTTACACATCGCGTCAACTAAGACCGCATGAGGTGAATTACCCAACTCATGACTTGGAATTTACGACGATTGTGTTTGCATTAAAGATTTTGAGACACCACTTGTATGGAGTGAGGTTTAGTGTCTTTTCTGATCATAAGAGTCTCAAGTACATCTTTGATCAGAAAGAGCTTAATATGCGTCAGAGAAGGTGGATGGAGTTGCTTAAGGATTATAATTTTAGATTGAGTTATCATCCTGGAAAGGCGAATGTGGTAGCAAATGCATTGAGTCGAAAGTCCTTGACAATTTCTTGGATGAGAATCAAGGAAGAGGAGCTAGTGGATAAGTTTGTGGATCTTAAGCTAGATATTGGTGAAGTTGCCAGAAGAGCTTGTTTGAATCAGTTGCAGATTTTGAGTACATTTAAAAAAGAAATTCAGAAGGCTCAGCAAGATGAGCAAAAGCTTTAGCAATTATTTCAACCAGTTGGTGAGAAGAGGCATGGAGAGTTTACTAAGGATGATGAAGGGTTGTGGAGATACAAGGGGAGAATTTGTATACCGGATGTTGGGAGTTTGAGGTAAGATTTGTTATCAGAAGCTCACAACAGCGTGTTTTCAACTCATCCCGGAAGTACAAAGATGTATTATGACTTAAAGAAGATGTTCTGGTGGCCTGGGATGAAAGGTGATGTAGCTATAGTTGTGTCTAAGTGCTTGACGTGCCAGAAGGTAAAGATAGAGCATCAGAAACCATCGGGAATGCTACAGTCACTTGAGATCCCTCAGTGGAAGTGGGAAGGAATTGCGATAGATTTTGTGACCGGTTTACCGAGGACTAGGTCGAGATTTGATACAGTTTGGGTGATCGTGGATCGCTTAACCAAATTCGCTCATTTTCTGCCTATCTGAGTAAACTATTCTATGGAGGAGTTGGCAAGATTGTATATCAAGAAAATCATAAGATTGCACGGTGTGCCATTGAGCATAGTGTCGGACCGTGATCCCCGATTCACATCAAGGTTTTGGGGAGCTTTCCAAATGGCTTTCGGTACGAAGCTATGTCTCAGCAATGCATATCATCCACAAACGGATGGACAGTCAGAGAGGACTATTCAGACGTTGGAAGATATGCTAAAAGCGTGTGTATTGGATCAACCTGGAAGTTGGGACCATTACATGCCATTGATGGAGTTTGTGTATAACAATAGCTTTCATGCGAGCATTAGGATGGCTCCGTATGAAGCCTTGTATGGACGGAAGTTTCAATCTCCACTTTGTTGGTATAAAACCGGTGAAGCAAGTGTTTTGGATCTTGATTTGGTAGCAGAGACTACTGAGAACATTAAGAAGATTCGTGCAAGGATTTTGACTGCCCAGAGCTGATAGAAAAATTATGCAGATCAGAGAAGGAAACTGTTAGAGTTTGAAGTGGGAGAGGATGTATTTTTGAGTGTTACACTGACGACTGGGATTGGAAGAGCAATCAAAACAAAGAAGTTGAATCTGAGGTTCATTGGACCATTTGAGATTTTGAGGCGATTCGGGCCGGTGGCTTATCAAGTAGCCTTGCCACCTCACTTATCTAACTTGCATGACGTGTTTCACGTGTGACAACTTCGTAAGTACACGTCGGATGTGGCTCATGTGTTAGAGACTAAGTCGGTCGAGTTGAGGGAGAACTTGACATTTCAAGTAACACCGGTGCGTATCGACAACACAAGTGTGAAGAAGCTGCGAGGAAAGGAAGTTTCATTGGTTAAGGTTGCTTGGAAGAGAGCAGGGGTTGAGGAGCATACTTGGGAATTGGAGTCCGAGATGCGAAAGGATTATCCTAAGCTATTCTCAGGTAATCACTAAATTTTGAGGGCAAAATTTCTTATTTGGTGGGGAGAATATTAAAACCGAGCCTAATTAACCGCCTAATTAGATAATTAAGTTGCTCAGATTAGGTTCCAAATATTTAGAGTGAGAATTTGAGGATTTAAATGTGATTTATGGACTCAGTAGGTTTTTCTGAGTTAGAAAATGTATTTTTGGGGAAAAACCATGAAAAATCGCGAACCGGCAGCCGAACCAGTTGAACCGGTTCAAGTCTGCCCGGTACTGTGCGAGAAATAGTGAAAATAGTCAAAAACCTTAGAAAAATATTAGAAATAGAAAATCGGGCATTAATTTTAAAGGTTTGGCCCAAAGTTGCGCTGAACGGGCTAAAAACGCTAACGGGTTAGACCGGGCCCAAGTTGGGCCCAAGCCCAACATATAAATAGGTTCATAAGTGAACCCATTTCAAGAACAACACACTGACAAACACCCCCACTCAGCTGAAAAGAAAAGAGGGAGAGGAGAAGAGATAGAGCACTATTCACATAGAGCTTCCCAAGCTCATATCTTGAGCTATAGAGCTCCGATCGCCGCACCATTTGCAGCCACGCGTTCCTTACGAAGAGCTCTACAAAACAAATCCAAGAAATTGGTAAGGTAACCACGAAATTCTCTCATTTTTTCTCTTTAAACTTTCGAAAATTTATGGCTTTTGATTAAGTGGAATTTTGTGATTTTGGGTGTTAGGTACACTCTAGCCTTTCATTACCTTTGGATTTGGCATCCAAAACTATTGGGTAAGCTGAGTTGCTCTTGAACTCTTGTGAGATTATGATTAAATTGAGCCCTAGGTTGATTAGTTATGATTTATGTGTATTATAGCTTGAGGTTGTGATTATTGGCAATTATTGGAGCTTGTGGGTGCTTGTTGGAGTTGTTTGGTGGCTTAGATTGTGGTTGAAAGATCAACTTGTGCTCATTTGGGGTTTTTAGTGTATATTGGGAATCGGCCAAGGTATGGTTTCGGTTTTCTCTTTATAATATATAATATTCATGGACACTTAGGCTAGTGGCCTATAGGATAGGATTGAATTAAGATGGTTGTTGAGTTGTTGAATGATGAATTATGATAAATTATGATAGATTGATGATGTTTGAGTATGCTGACGAATTATGATGTTGAATTTGATAAAGATAGTGTAAATCATTTAGATTGAGATGAAATGAGATTGATTATGATGCTTGGTATTGAGAAAATATGATTGATGAATGTGTTGGGGGAGGATTGTTTATAATGTTATATATATAATTGATAATTGAGGTTGAGAATATTGAAATGTGAAGGAAAGTTTGGTATAAATAGTGGAACGTGATACAAAGGGTGAGTTGTGATCTGAATTGGAATTTGGTATGGTTTGGTTGGATTTTGGATGAGTATTGTGGAAAATTGAAGCTCGGTGAGCTTTTGGTAAAAACTAGTTTTTAGTTAATTTTGATGGGTCATAACTTGTGCCTCAATTTTCAAAATGTGTTGAAATGTGTTTAGAATTAAATTCCATTGAAAACTCTTCAAATTGATATAAAGTTTGTAAAATTTGGGTTTCTGTAGAGGAAGTTATGATCATTCAAAGTTTGGTGTCAAAATCTGAAAATCTGCAAAGTTACAGAATTTTGTGATTTCTGCTATGTGCGCACGCACAGCCCTGTGCGCATGCACACCCCTGTGAAAATTTAAACATGTGCGCATGCACACACGGGGGAAGGCTTGCTGTTGGCAGCACTAGCACAGCCTGTGCGCGCACTCAACCAATGAAAATTTACAACCTGTAAGCACGCACACGTTGGGAAAGGCAGTCTGTTGGAGGCGCTAGCACAGCTTGTGCGAGCAAACAGAACTGTGAAAAATTGAACTTGTGCGTACGCACACCCCTATGCGTACACACACATTTTGAAAAATCTCCTGTGCGTGCGCACGCACACCTCTGTGCGTATGCACACGCTCTGTTTTATAACTTAAACTTTGTTTTTAAACTATTTGACTTTCCCAACAAGTTTGTATACTTCTATTACACCATTCTAAGACTCCTGGGCTTACATTTGGGTATCAAAACATGGGAAAAGCCTTAAGTAGAATTAATTGGTATTTATCTTAAAAAATTAGAAAATGGAGGCTTAGGTTTCTGGTGTACTGAGGATGGGTAGTGGAGTGAGAAGGAAGAATGGAATATGAATTGAGAATTGATGAACTGATGAGTTCAGAATGAAAATGTTGAATTGACAGTAGTTAAGATTAGACGAGGACTCGGAATGGAAATGTGAATTTACAGTGGCTGAGATGAGTCGAGGACTCGAAATGGAATGATGAATCCATGATCTACTAAAAATGATTTCTGAAAACCACTGAACTACTGTTTTATACTGAGAAATGACGAGACACTATGCGCCTGGTAGGGACGGTGGTTAATCCCACCTGTCGAGGTAGCAGCGGCGGCGTAAGGACGGTGGTTAATCCAGCTTACGTTGAGATGTAAGGTCTATGGCAAGAGTATCCCGCTCGCATCCCTTCGGATCAATAGAGAGTGCATGCACAAAATCCTGGATGGTGATCCGAGCACCATATCTCGGGGGTTTCCAATGATGATTCCGAAGGGCGACATCTCCATGGAGGTGTGTCGGGTTGACAATTGAACCGACATCACCATATCACAGCCAGTAGGACAGGCATTCATCATGTGCATCTTCTATTTGTTTGTATGCTTTGGCGACTTGAAATTGTATGCCTAAATTGTATAACATGTCTACTTGCTTACTTGATTTACTTGCCTTATATGCTTCTACTTGTGTTTTACTTGCATTGATATTATTTGTGTTTTCTACTCGGATTGAGGAGGTCGGAAGGCGGTGGCGATGGGATTGCATGGAGGATAGGTTGGCGAAGGCTGTGGGACAGCGGAGAACTATTAGACTAGAAAATCCTCTAAGTTAGATTACCCTTTTAATTATGTTAAGGTTTAATTTATGTTAAGGTTTTGTATATGCTTTTCTGTTTTTAGTTATGCCTTAAGATTGAATCTTTTTGGTTCTCATACCATATTTCTATTGTGTTTTTCAGATGCAAGTCGCAACCCACCTCGGTGAGTTGCTTGGATGGTCACAGAAGCGGAGGATCCCTATCTGTTTTGGATGTCTTTTTGTTTATTTTGTTTATATCTCTCACTTTTGTATTTTGTTTTTGCCTAGAGGCTTATATTGAGAGAGAAAAACTTGTATAAGCTATTTCAAACTTCAATTTCTGTTTGTCTGTATATATGGCTAGTCGGCTTAAACTCCGCGAGCCGTGGCTAGATTCTTCTGATATTATACTCTTATCTTTTGCTATATTATATCTATATCTTGTGCCTTAAGTTAGTAGCTCTGTTAGTACGTTTTGCGCTTTTTTAATCCTATTTTTGAGCTATATCCTTCATCGGGCTTCTATTTTTATATTAATTCTTTCTATATATTATATATATGAGCTTAGAACTGTCATAACCTTTGATTAACCCTTGCTTTACGACACGAGTTAAGGCTTACGGTAATTAGAGTGTTACAAGAGAGATAGAATTTTGCTGCAGTGTTGTCTTAGAAGGACGAAAGAATAGCGTTAGCAGGACAAGAATTGGATAATATGAGAAATCACATAGAACTAAATGAGAGAAAGATCATGGATCAATCGACACAAAATGGAATAATGAAGATATATATGAATCAGTTAAAAGAAGAGGCAATTAGTGCAAAGGAAGAAATAAACAGTGTGAATGAAGCAATAGAATCGGTAACCAGCGAATTACAGAAGGCAAAAATTGAACTGAACATGTATAAGGAGAGAGTCATCGAAACGCAGATGGAGATCGTATTACTGAAATTGCATTTTCAGGAGAACAGATTGGCTTACATTCACGAAGAACATAAAAATCAAGATTCGCAGGGCAAATTGAATATTATAACAAGGATCGGATCTGGATCTGAAGAAGTGAGAATGAACATGGAGAACAAGAACGGTGAAATTGCAGTGGTGGTTGCGGGTGCATAATTGCCGTTTGAGTTAGCATCAATGTAGAAAGAGCTAAGAATGGCGGCGATGAAAATCGCGGAGCTGTGGGGGCGAGCAAAACAGGCTCTAAACAGGACTCGAAGGAAAGTGATTTCTCTATCCACTCCGCCGGAGAGTGAGGGAGGCGGCGAGAGGGACGTTGTGTGAGGAGAGAGCTTAGGGTTAGGGTTGAAAAGTGATAGTTTTTTTAATTTATTTTGAAATCTAGTTTGTTCCTATTATTTAAAACAGTCACCGATTTAGCAACTAATTAATTTGTAACTTTTATTTTTTAGTTGGTTGCAAATTCGGTCGCTAATAGCGACTGATTTAGTGACCAACTGCTCTAATGCTAAGATTTTATAGTTGGTCACTAAAATCGGTCGCTATATTAACCCTTAGCAACCGATATAGTGACCGCTACCTTAGCGACCGAATTAGCGACCAACTAATTTAAGTCGCTTGCTAATTTGGTCGCTATATTATAAAATAGCAGCCAATTTAGAGACCGAATGCTTTAAAACCAGCATTTTATAGATGGTCGCTAAATCGGTCGCTATGTTAACACTCAACAACCGATTTAGCGACCAACCACCCTAGAGCTTGTTTTTATATTTGTCGCAAAATCGGTTGCTAAATTAAAAATCGCGACCGATTTAGCCACCAACATACCCTAAAAGCTTGTTTTTCGTTACGGTTGCTAATTCAGTCGCTAAGGTAAAAAAAATAGCAACCGATTTTAGCGACCGATTAGATTGGATTTGTCATCAGTAGCTAAATCAGTCACTAATTTTTATTTGAGCGAACAATTTAGCAACCAAGAGTGGGTGGTTACTAATTGAAATTTAGCGACCGATTTAGCAACCGATTTTTTTTAAATCCTAGAAAAGTTTGATTGGTTCCAAAATCGGTCGCTAATAGTGACCGATTTTGTTGGTCGTTAAAATCAGTCGCTATTTTAAAACTTTCTTGTAGTGATTGCAAAAAAAAATACATATTTAGTATTTTATAAAAAAAAATTATATTACTATAAAAAATTTTATTTATTTGTCTATTGTAAATTTAATTATTTTATTATGG
>NW_015496060.1:66023-103396 GCF_000816755.2 Arachis ipaensis
TGTCCACCAGTCAAGAATTGAACAACTCAATTAATAATGATAAATTTTAAATTATTTTTTTAAATTCAAAATTTAATTAATTAAAATTAATGATATTTTTTAATCAAAACTTACCCTAATTTATTTTCATTTCCACTCACCATTTACCACACAAAACCACAAATCCTAATCCCTCTTCTCAATGCCCCCCACACTACCGCGGTTTTGTCCTCGCGCCACTAGCATCGCCACAGCACCGTCCTCGTGCGCCATCACCGGTCGTCCTTACATCCTTCTCCGCCACCGCATCTGCCGTTCGCGCAGGAAAGACATCCACCATCGTGCTTCTACTTCACCCTCCTCGCATCCCATTGCGACTCCCCATCACTCGCTCGATGCACCCTTGCCGCTCGCGACTCCCCATCGCTCGCCACTCGCACACCACGACTCTCCATCCTTCGCGACACAGCCACCACCAGGTCCCCATTCGCGATGCGCGATCAACTACTCCGATGCATGGCAACTCCTCCACTCGTCGCAACATGCCATCGCAAGTCCCCCAACTATCCACGCAACGCCGTCCAAGACGTCGTTGATAAACCCATATTTTATGATATATTTTATGCTTAGTTTGAGTGATTTATTCAATCCTTCACTCACTTATTCATATTAATTGCATGGTTTTACTTTCCCTTCCTTATTATGTGATGTATGTGAAAAACATGTTTTCTATGCTTTAAAATTAATTATTTTAATTACCTTTTTTTCCATTCGATGCCGTGATTAGTGTGTTGAGTAGTTTCGGATCTTCTAAGGCAGGAATGACTTAAAGGATGGAAAGGAAACATACAAAAATGGAAGGAAAGCACAAAACAAAGCTTTTGAAGAAACTGGCAGCCACGCGATCGCATGAGCGACGCGGCCGCATGCCAGCGCGAAAAGGCATTGACGCGGCCGCATGACTTACGCGACCGCGCGCCTCGAGCAAAACACATATGACATGGTCGCATGACTGACGTGACCGCGTGACAAGGAAAACTCCGAATGACGCGACCGCGTGACCCACGCGGACGCGTGACAGAGGCCACGCACCAGAAATTGCAGAAAATGCTCATAGCGAATTCTGAAGCCCTTTTTGGCCCAAATCCAAGTCCAGAAGGCATAGACCAGAGGTTATGAAGTGGGGGAACGCATCCATTATAGGAGAGTCTCCACTTTAGTTATTTTTAATGATTTAGATTTAGTTTTGAGAGGGAGATTCTCTCCTCTCTCTTTAGGATTAGGATTTAGAATTAGGATTTTATGCGCTTTCAAGATTATCTCTTTATCAGGTTCAATATTCCCTTCTATTTACTTTGCAATTTTATTTATGAATTCTTCTATGTTACAGATTACTCTTTTTGAATTAATGTTATTTGAGGTATTTCAGTTTATTATTGCTTTATTTTATTTACATTATTGTTATTCCCATCTGAAGACATTTTTATTCCAGTAGATTTACTTTTCTCCTTTTGGTCTTGGTTATGAAATCAGTAACTCAGGAGTTATCAAACTCAAACATGATTGATAATTGTTATCTTTGTTAATTAAATTGAACTTCAATAATCCCAATCTTTTCTTAGGAAATAAATAGGATCCGAAGATCAAACCAATTAATCCCTTGACCTTCCTTTATCTTAGTAAAGGTTAACAAAGTGGAATTAAGATTCAATTTTCATCATCATTGATAAGGATGGCTAGGATAGGACCTCTAATTTCTCATACCTTGCCAAAAGTTTATTTACAGTCATCTATTTATTTTACTTGCCATTTAAATTACTTGTTCCTCATTTACATTAATTGCTAATTAAACCATTCGCTCCTCATTCTCAAAACCCCAATTTACAACCTCCATAACCAATAATAAGAACATACTTCCTTGCAGTTCCTTGAGAAGACGACCCGAGGTTTAAATACTCAGTTATCAAATTTAAAGGGGTTTGTTACTTGTGACAACCAAAACGTTTGTATGAAAAGACTTCTCTTGGTATAGAAACTATACTTGCAATGATGATTTATCTGCAAATTTCTAGACCACGCAAAAGTTCTCTCATCAGTCGTCGCCGGCCACCCTGCGACTCTTCTTCTTCTCCTTCTATTTGGTTTTGAATGATTTTTTAACTAGTTTTTTATGTTTCATTTTTCTACATTTCGGATTTCTCTTTTTATTTTTGTGATGATTCTTTTCCCATGTTTTGTACGTTGTTTTCTTAGGATTTGGATAATTCTTTTTATTAGTTTTAAATGATTCTTTTTCCTATGTTTTGTATGTTTTTTTCTTAGGATTTGGATGATTCTTTATCTTATATTTTGGTGCTTTGTGTTTTTTGGAGTTTCGAAGTTTTTTTTGGAAAGAGGAATTAGTGTTTGCGTAATAAATGGTAAAATGTGAATTAGAGTAAGAAGAAGCAATTAATAATCATTAATTTTGTATCTTCTAAATAAAGAAATTTAAATAACCACTAATTAATGATAATTAATATTATTAATTAGCTTAGATTATAGAATATAATTTAAAAATATTTATTGGCTTATTGTTGGTTAGATCCCTCTTAATTTTTTAGCGGGATTGTATTTTATATTGTGTGTACATGCGTGTGTGCATGCTGCATGTATAGTGTATGTGATAGAAAGAGTCAATTTTTTTTCTGGTCAAAGTTAAAATATCAAGAAGATTGAAGATAAGTTTATAACTTGATACAAGATGTTTTTCTAGTAATGAAAATATCATGATGTATGGAGCGTAGGTGAACTTTTTATGGTCAATATATAAATCAGACAAACCACAACTTGTCAAAGCTTTCAAAGCACACCTATAGCTCAAGTTTAAGTGGAATTAGAAAATTGAAGAAAGTAGAAAGAATAAGAAGCTTACAAAGTTTGATTGATCAAAGCAATTTGACGAAGACAAGTCAGCAAATTTTAAAATCGAAGATAAAATTGTCAGTTAAGTACAAGTTGGAACATACAACTTGATGAAACTCGCGTTTAGATTTTCTCTGTTTCAGTGAACTATAACAAAAATTACTTTTAGCGGCAATAAAAAAAAGTTGCTAACATATTTACTGGCAATTAAATATTAGTCGTCTTATGCTTTATCGTTAAAAAATTTTAGCGGTAATTATAACATTTGCTGGTAAAAATCGTTTTAATGGCCGCAAAAAATATATAACGTTTAGCAGCTATTTTTTAGTAGCTATTTTTTTAGCAATGTTATTCTCTATGGTTTCACCTTCCTCCAGAAACCAAATGCCGTCCTCCTCGCGCTCCTTTTCCTACCCCGTTGCTTCATACACCTCCGCCAATTTCACTTCCGAAGCTTCCCCTCGTTCCTATGCGCTTCTCCTCCTCCTTTGGCCACCATTGGCGTTTTCTTCCAGCTCTTCGCCACCGTGTCTAACATCATCATCCGTGAGATTCTTCTCGGAGCAACCACCGGGTTTTCCCAGGCAACGTTCCATGGTGATAAAGAGGTATACTCGGATTTATGATTTTGTTGCTTAGGACTCAATTTTTCTGTGCCATTTTTAGGGTTATCAATTTTTCTATGCAGTTTCTATCTTTTCAAAACAATTTAGGGGCCATGAAATTAACATTACTTGAGTTACAAACTGTTTGAAAATGGAAATCTGTTTGAAATGAAGGTGGTAATGAAATTGGAAAGAAGTGTATCACAGTTGAGGGAACTTGCCTCAAAATCTGCTTCTTCTTGTGTTGATGAATTCGCCAGCAAGCTCTTTTAGGATCAACATACATACGATACATTATGACAAATTCTTTTGTTCTTTCATTTATTTAATTAATAAGAGTACATACACTGACTTAGCTAAGGAAAATGTGTATATGAGTATAGACAATTAAATCTTCTGCACATATATTTTGTAACTTCTTCTCATTCAATCAAGGAATGAGTTCCAAGATTCTTTTATTTAACAAATTGATATGTTTTCATCTGAATCTCTTGTTGGTACATAGTTATATATCTTCATTTTTTATCTCATCTACGTGCAGTGCATGAAACTGAGTTGGTTAATTTATGATTTTTCATAATTATTATTAACTAGTGCTATATACAAAATCATTTGCATCTAAATTGAAGTTTGTCTTTTCTTATGAAGAACCGAAGTGCTAAAACTTGAGAAATAATTAAGTTATCGATTTGTCTAAAAAGGCAAACCATATCTTATAAGATTAACAAAAATGGTACGATGTATGGTCAATCTTGAGGTATCTAATAATAAGATTGGTTTTAAGAGTATTAATAAGAAATAAATTGGAGCTAGTCGTCCTATCTCAACAAGGGTCATGGATTCCTTACTCCCACTTTTATGTGGGAGTATCATTAGCCAACATTAAAATAATTATAGAAAGAACCCCTTTTTTTATTTTTGAAAAAACCAATAATTAGATAGTGACCCTTCTAATTATTTTTTTTTACACATTTTTCTTTTTTTCTTTAATTTTAGATTCAAAGTAGTGGTGAGACATTTGTTCTACTAGGGTTTTCTCCCTTTTTCAATCACCGTTGCCATTCTCTCTTCCTCTCCCTCTGCAGTCTCTCACGTTCACTTCAGCTGTCGCCGCAACCAGCTTCCCCTGACGCCGCGCAACCCGCTTCCCTGCCGCCGCACAACTCGCTTCCCCCGCCGCCGCAACCTAATTTTCTATTAGGAATAATTTTCACCCTATCTCTTGTATACGATATATTTTATTGTTAATTACCCCTTTATGTGTTTTAATCTCCGTTAGTTGCTTTCGTACTCTTTGTTTAATTCAAATGTGCAGTTGTCCTTTAAGCTTTTGATTTTGTTCTTCAAAGTCTCGCTTATTTGTTTTTCTGAATATTATACATTAATTTTCAATTCTCTTAAAGTGATATTCTTATGGCTTACGAATGAACTTGTGTCAATTTTATGTGAGAAATAAAGGATTCGACAAATCTAGCATGCACACACAAGTGGTACTATAGCTGCAAAATTACTATCTAAATTTTACTGACATTCAATTATATTTTTGTTTCTGAAGTAGTGTCTCCTTTTTGTTTTTGTCATATTAATTACATCACAACAACACTACATAATTCAATTGTTGTATATTTCTAGAACATGAACATGAAATCATTCTCAATTTGTATTACCGTTGATCGCTAGTTTTAGAGTTCCAATAATCTAAAAATAGCTGTGATCTCAAAATGAAAATGAAAATAATATGTGGGATTGGGTTTTTGACTTTTAGGTACTATTATATGTTTAAAACATTTCAGATATACAAAGGCTTGTTTGTGAAAAGGTGTGAAAATGTCATTCACTTGTTTAATAATAAAGAGAAGTGATATCTTGTATGGCAAATTGTGATTGAAACAATGTAATGTCTATTAGGTGAATTAGGTTTGAAATCATATTGTATTTTATCTATCTCATAAAAAATATGGCCTTTGTTCTCTTCATTATGTCATGAATTTACATAGCTGCTGCTGTTGCTGTTTTTATTGTTTTAATATTGCATTGGACTTACCTGATGCTGATCTCAAATCACTAGATTTTCTTTCTCTGTGCTTATGCAGCAGGCATTGTGATAGAATAAAACCAAACTTTTGAATATCAGTGTGGTTGGTTTACACCTTCATCTTATCTATGACAGCTTTATTAGAAATTAGAATTGGTTTTGGTTTAGTATTTTCTTCTGATTTAATATCCATATAGAATTATGGTAATGAGATTTCTTGCTCCAGCCCTTTTTCTGTGTAACATGAGATGAGTTGGAGATGGCAGACTTATCAGGATATTTGCGTTCTTGCCTAAGCACGGGAAAACTTGCCTCTTTGGCAATCTTAGTCTCTGGGGGAATTGTCTTGCAAATTTTGGTCCATGTTTTTCTCATTGTTAATAAATGCATCACATCTTATTGGTAACGAAGTAATTGTTGCTTACCTAGTTGCATCTGTGTTATGTAATAGGCATGTACTTTGTATAATAATTGGTGGCCGATGCTAAGTGGTGAGATAAAGCATCTCTGTATTTATTTCTTGAAGATTTAAGGGAATGAGATGTTAATGTGACCGAACATTCCTGGTTTGTTATTACATTTGGTGTTTTATTTTCTTGCAGCTATAACATATGTGCTACTCCCACTGCCTCTGCTGTTCTTTGCGGGGTCTAATGGTTCTTGTGTGTTTTCTGAATCTAATAGCAGGTAAACTGTTATTATTCAAGCATTAATTGAAAAACAATTTAAAAAGAAAAAAGATAAGATTGTATACTGAGCCAAGGTTATTAATCATTCAACTTTTTGTTTTGTGGTATGATGAATGATGGAGCAGCTAGGTGAATTTAGCCAAGTTCTTGACTGGATTCTCAACTATTGGAAGCATTGTCATTCCAAGCATTCTAAAGCATTCTGGTGTTATTGGTTGGGGACCCTTTGCAATGGAGCTTTCATCTTTCTTCGTGTTTGTATTAGCCATATTGTGTTTCATGGAGATGAGTGATGAAGATGACTATTACAGTATGATATGAGATGAAAATATACTAGGCATAATTTCATGTGTAAAAATGGATTTATTCTTTGTGCGCGCTATTGGTTCTCTTGCTTTTATAAGCTTTCACCTAGACATTTCCCCCGTTTCAAACCATTGAAATTGAATGCCATTACCATGTTGCTGAAAATGATTTCCAAACCTCAGCAACTATAGCGGAGCTTTCGGCCAAAACATACGGGAACTTGACGTACTTTGTATATGTATGTATGATTTACCCGTTTACCGTCAGTTGGGGAATGAGGCAAGTGTTATTATCATAATTGAGTTACACTTGTTTAGATAGTGGATCGCCACTTCAATACAATCGTGAATTAAACTCTTAGGAAAGGAAGTTAATCAATTTATCATAATTACAGTGCCCCAAGTTTTTTCTTACAAAATTAAGGCTAATGATATTTTCGTTGAATTTGAGTGAGAAATTGGATTGATATTCTAATAATTGTTTATGAAGGAACTTGTTAATGCGGAATAAAGTAAGGATAAAGATTTTTTTTTGGTGTAAGTAAGGATAAAGATTAAAAATGTGTTTAGAAAGCATAAAATTAGAATTTTCTTGAGAATTAAATTATTTTTCTTGCTTTTAAAACATAAAAATTACATGAATTAAAACATTTTTGAGAATTTTAATTCTCGTCTTCAAGCCCAAAATAAATCA
Organism: Arachis ipaensis; assembly: GCF_000816755.2. Classification (NCBI taxonomy): domain Eukaryota; kingdom Viridiplantae; phylum Streptophyta; class Magnoliopsida; order Fabales; family Fabaceae; genus Arachis; species Arachis ipaensis. The sequence continues at coordinate 73,235 of NW_015496060.1, forward strand.
TAAATACAACCTAATGAAATTTGAATTTAAAGTTAAAATATCTAAACTAACTCTAACATAATTTGATTTTTCAAATATTTCCATTTCTCTTTTCTTTTCTCCCTTCCCTCAATATGAGGGTAACATAATAATATTACATATATTTTAACCATTCTTTTTCCATTTAATTCTTTTTATTCCAAATTTAAGAAGTGGGGTGAGAATTGAATTGCAAATCTATTCTTTCTAGAATTTAATTTAATTCCATCTCATTAAAGTTTCCAAACACACTCTAATTAAGTGCAAATTCTGAAACTAAGCAGCATTCGCAATAGCCACCAAAGGGTTCAAGAGGACCGATCATATGAATGTTAGTACAACCAAGGAATTCATTTGCCCATGTCAGCAAATCTCTCTTAAGTCTCTAGACTAAGAAAATCACTAACAAAAACAGAATTTTCTGACCACAACAATCACCTTGGAAAGATCATGCATGAGCAAACAACTCAGAACATATGCTTAATCCTTGCCCTTTTCTCACTTTCTTCTCTATTCCGCATTCTGCAAAACATTTCCAAGTAGCATTCAAAAAATGTAGCATAAAAAGAGTAGGACCTCCACAACTCAAACCACCATAGATTAGAGCCTCTGAATGGATGAACAATTCTAATTATTGACATAAAGATTCACATTAATTGTATTCCCCATTTAAAAAATCACAATCATTTGTTCTTTGCGCACAACCACACCACATAACCATTGCACTGCATATTAATTAGGAAAAGATTAACACATAGCACGCCCAAGTCAAATAAGAATCTAAGATATACTGTAAAAAGTCAAAAAATGTCTCAGAATCAGAATTTACAGTGATAGTGAATAATGCAAAGTATATAGTTCATTCACAGTCACAGTTAAAAAGAACAACAATTAGGAATACTGAAATTCAACATCGAAAGGAGCTAGATTTCGTTTGAAATAGAACCTCTAACACCATAAATCACATAAATTCTCAATCTTTTTTCGAGCTTACGGTGTCAGAAGACAACGCGAAACTGCAACGCGTTGGATTCAACGACGGGGAAGAACCCTATCCCTACAGTATTTTCACTACAATATCATCAACCAAGGCAAAATTTCTGGGGTCAACAATCAGCTCAATCCTATCCTACCCAAGAGCTTCCTCCATAGCATAACTATACATATTTTGGCACTCCGGTTCCTATAAAATCATTGCAAATCAAATCAGAGAGAGTGAAGGGGCGGAAAAAACTCTAAATGTAGGTCCCTCACTCCCCACAATTCATGCAATCAACAAGACAATACAGGACAGACCATATCAAAACCAACATGCACATCCATTTTTAGCTAAGGACTTGTCATCTCCAAAATCCAAATCATATATACACAATTCAACAACCCATAATAATACTTAACCACACCCCATTGCAACAAAATGAAAACTTCTAAACAAAAATAGAAAGACTGACCAGTAGATTATCCGAGAGGTAAGATCCAATATATGAACGGACTGTCCCATTGACTGCAAAATATTATGCCCAAGTCAACTAAGAATCTAAGATATACTGTACAAAGTAAAAAATTGTCTCAGAATCAGAATTTACAGAGTGATAGTGAATAATGAAAAATATATAGTTCATTCACAGTCACAGTTAAAAAGAACAACAATTAGGAATACTGAAATTCAACATCAAAAGGAGCTAGATTTTGTTTGAAACAAAACCTCTAACACCAAAAATCACATAAGTTCTCAATCTTTTTTCGAACTTTCGGTGTCAGAAGACAACGCGAAACTGCAACGCGTTGGATTCAACGACGGGGAAGAACCCTATCCCTACAGTATTTTCACTACAATATCATCAACCAAGGCAAAATTTCTGGGGTCAACAATCAGCTCAATCCTATCCTACCCAAGAGCTTCCTCCATAGCATAACTATACATATTTTGGCACTCCGGTTCCTATAAAATCATTGCAAATCAAATCAGAGAGAGTGAAGGGGCGGAAAAAACTCTAACATTCTTGCAATCAACAAGACAAGGACATAACATATCAAAACCAACATGTACATTCTTTTTTAACTAATACGGGTTGCTTTGTGAAGATGAGCGGACGAGAGAGACGACAAAGGAGGAGGAAGAGAAAAGGCATCCATGAATTGAAAAGGCATAATCATTAACTAACCTCCAAGCGTTGAGGCAGAGTCTTGCGCAGAGGCGGCGGAAGCAGGGCGCGGCGGTGGCAGTAGGTTGCGGTGGCGGCGGAGGCGTGTTGCGGCGGCGAGGATATACGAACGAAATTTGCAGTAGAGGAAGAGGATGAGAATGACAGGGATTGAAATTGGATGAAAAACCTAGCTGCTTCTCTTTTCTGGATGCTTCTGAATCTGAAATAAAAAAGAAAAGGAAAAAAGTTAAGAAACCAAAAATTTGTGGGATCAAAATCTAATTAGTAAGTTTTTTTAAAAAAAAGGGTATATTTTATAATTATTTTAATGTTGGCTAATGATACTCTCACATAAAAGTGGGAGTAAGGAATCCATGGCCCAAGTTTATTTCTCTCTGTTAGTTTCCTATTATAAGTTTAGGACCAGAACACGTTCGTCGGATCAACAACAATTTTAGAAGTTATGGAACCTATGCATCTCTCAATGATATTCAGATCCTCAGACCATGGCAGAAAAGAATTACAAGTTTGGAGGACAATTATAGAATCCTTCCAGCAACAGAAAATTCCAGCAACACTTCAATTTTAAAAACTATGTTCCCCAAATCAATATCTTCAGTCATCTCAAGATATTCGGCCGCACAGCGAGCAGCTATAACATTGTAAGCATTAAGAGAAACTGTCATTTCATAAAATTCCTCAAGAGAAATAATTCCTCAGCGAGCAGCTACAATTATATTTCCCTTTTGTGTTATGGAAAATAAAGAAATAATTCCTCAAGAGGGGTCCTCCTTGGACCTTGATACTGGTTCTAGTTGTACTAAGATTATATGAGATTTTATGAAAGATGGAATGAGTTCCTTTTTTATCCATGATTATTTATTTATCCATGGTTGTCGTATAATTTTAAATTATCTATCTACTAGGCTTTACAGTTGTCACAGTTTTTTTATGGATATGGATATCATGAGACATCATTTGAGTATACTTACCTATGTTACCCTGCTTCGTTTATTGAGAAGGTTAGCATTAACTTTATGCAACCCTTGCTAAGTTTTTCTTGCCAATTAAATATGAGATTTCAATTCTAAGAATCACCAATCAAATTGACTTAACCTGTAATTGCTAATGCATAGAGTTTGTAGGTATCTTATTCATAATTTTTTTATGAGCAATCAAATTAAATTTTATTACGTATGAAAATGTATTATGTTATGATAAATTGACACGTTATGATATTCAATTCTAAGGATCACCAATCAAATTGACACGTTATGATAAATTTATTATGTATGAGAATACACATCATGATAAATTAAATACTATGGTATCATGGGCAAGTTTATTACCAAGTGAAATAGAGTTTGATTCTGACCGCTTGTCTTCTTCAAATTAAATTTTAGTTTTAGCACACGGATTGATTAGAACTGTACTTTTTACATGCTCTAACACCAGAAAGCTCTTATGTGAGGAGTAAATGTGCTAGTGATATAAATTATTTACTGCTTGTTTCTTTCTGGTTGGAAAAGAGCTACAATATTGTATATTTGTATTAATGTCTTTTGATTTTTAAAATTGGCTCTTTTAACTTTCTGTTTTTAATTCTTTTGGTTATTGTTATTCCTTTTAATATTTGATATTTTCATTATGGCTATTGACTTTTCTTTATTCAAGGAAATCATTTTGGATATGGCCAAGTCACTTACTTTTCCACTTCCACTTTTGGCTACTACTCATCAACAACTTATTCATGGTACAAAAATCTTTGAAAACTAAACAGTGATTTTGATGATCCTTTTCATTAAGAACAACCTAGCTCTTTCAGCTCACATGACTCACCAAATTTACATTTTAGGGATCTCAAATGTTTCTTGTGGAGAAGATGATAGTACATCATTAATTAAAGTAAATTTCATGGACATCTGTTTCAGCAAATTCCAATTAAAAAGATTAATTTTTAGCTTTTTTTCCTGGATATATGTTTTATTTTCTTTAGATATTTCTTCATCATTTTCTTGATAGGTTTGGGAGAAAATTTATGGAGTAAAAGTTTCAGATGCTGCAAATAAAGATTTATATATCTATATTGCATTGTGTCTCAGCGTGACAATGCAATAACAAAACCCTTATTCATCATTCCCCTAACCCTAATTCGCGTAGTAGAAACGCCTCCCCATCTCCCTCATTGTCTTTATTCGAGCACTCCTCCTCCATCCTTCTCATGTTGAGACACAGGACAGCAACAGCGGCGGTGGGTTTGTCGTCGCTCTCTTGGCGCATTCGTGAGTCCCAGCGACATCGCTTTTCTCCTCCTCCTCCATCCTTCTCACGTAGGAGTAGTGGTCGTTCTTCACTGGCGCTTTCACTCTCGCTCCCAATAACACTCGTTTTTCAACCTCTCTCACAACCACTCGGTCGGTGTTCCCTTCGTCGGCACTCCTTCCGTGTCCCTCCATGGCTCAACACCCGTCCCATTGTCGTCTACCTCTCTGAAGTCGTCGCGCCGCCGTCTCCCTTTCCCTCACTCGTCGCACCTCCGTTTCCCTCTCTTAACCCTCCTCCTTGCCACCCGTCAGTGGCAACTGTTAGCCATGTTCAGCGTTTGGAGCGTGGTAAATTATTTGGTCAATTTTTTTCTTGATCTGATTATTTATTTTTGAATTTGATTTGTTGTTTTGATTTTCTTGGTTTTTCATTTTTTTATTTTTCTAAACTATTTTTTGTTCTATTTTGATATTTGGTTTAGCTTTTTTTCTTTAAACTTCTCGATGTTTGGTTCTGTTCTGCTACAACTGTGGTAGTGCTCAGCTACTGCTAGGTGGTGCTGAACTGCTAGTACTTTGCCTGTTCTATTCTTCTAGTTTTTCTACATCAACTATCAGCAGGTTAATTTGCTTCGTACTTTAAGCATTAACGATCAGGGTTTTGATTTTGTTTAATTTTTGTTGATTGGTATTGATGGTTTAATTTAATTGTTCAGAGTTTCCAGTTTTTGGGTTTTATTTGGTTTAGTGTTTCATCTTATCCAAATGTGAAAAGAGAGATGTTCTGTTTTGTTAGTTCTTCCTTATTCTAGTGTTATGTTTAGTCTGCAATTTTTGGATTTTATTTGGTTTGGTGTTTGTTTTTATACAAATAGGGAACAAGTATAGAGGATCATACTGTTATAAGTGTGATTAGTTTAGAAACCCAATATGGCGGTATAATATTTCATTTCAATTAAATAAGCATGAATTTAAAAAATGAAGGTAAAGGCTGGACCATGACAAAAATCAATGTGAAATGATAGTACAGAATTGTTTTCGTATTAAACGTCATTTCTTTATTAATATTAATTTTTGTTGGAAGAGAATGTTCATTTAGATTCTTGTCTTGATAAGGCTAAGGCCTTTGAATGAGAAGGAAACTACTGCAAATGAAACCGCAAACTGGGAATGCATTAATGATACTATTGTCTTGTACCGGAACACATTACGGGAAGGTTCAACATTTCCATGTCCCTACACATTTGGTAAGCAAATGACTGGTCTTTAATATGTTTTGTATTAAGGGAATGCGAATTTCATAGGAAAAAGCCTACTGTTAATCCGTTTTATTATTAAGAAAGTCTGTGTTGCTGTTAGAACTTCGCAGCTTCATATTTAACTTATAATAACAATAATTTGGAACTTGTAATGTATGTTGGATTCAACAAATGTGTAATCTCTAAGGGATCACTTTTCTTACTTGGAGAACATAGATTATTAGCTTTGATAAGTTAGACATTATCAGATCTAGTTACTTTTTTACTTACGGTGATGGAGATGCAATCTTCCCTAATAAACATGTGTCAATCTCTATGATTGTTTAACTTTGAAAGATAAAGTTAGTGGCTATTCAAGAATTTGTAAAATTATATTTGTATGTTTGTCTTAATTGACTTAACTGCTTAATGTTTCAATCCCTATGATTGTTTAACTTTTTTATTTTTGCTTGCAAAAGTTGATATTAAACAATCACATTTGGATGCATTCTTAATTGAGGTACTATATGCTGTGTTGGTGACTTGTTGTCCACTTATTATGCACAATGTTTATGAAATTTTGTTACGATTGGTGATAAGCTCCAATTTTGTGGTTTATTTTGTATTGTATTTCGTAGATTTTGTTAACTTTTCTTCCATTTATTCAACAAAATAGCATGGTTTCATAAATTTATCCTAATTGTGCTTAATGGTTAAAAACATGTTTTTTAGGCCTTTAATTAGTTAAATTTAATTCACTTTAATTTCATTCGTTGCCTTGATATGTTTGTCGAGTGATTTCAGGTTTATAAGGTAAGGATTGTATGGAAGAAGTGAAGAGAAAAGCATGCAAAGTGCTTGGTTGAATTTTAGAATAGATTTTGGTACTCTTGGCTAGTGATTGAGGATTTAGTACCCTTGAGATCATTGATGTACAGTTTTATTGGTGATTTAGGGTTGTTAGTGGTTCTAGGGCCAACTATGTCCACTTGACTTAATCCTCCGATGTTAGAGGGCAACTAAGTGGAATTAACTCTTTGTAATTGCCATGTTGTGGTCAATAATCCAAGATAGGATACCTTGACTTTTGATCCTTGCCAAGACCAATATTAGTTGTTAGTTTATTTTCTTGCAATTTATATTTTATTGTTAATCAAACCCAAAACCCCCAAAAATATACATTCATAACCAATAATATGCACACTTCCCTGCCATTCCTTGAGAGACGACCCGAGCTTTAAATACTTCGGTTATTTTTATTGAGGTTTGTACTTGTGATAAACAAATTAAACTTTGATTGAGGATTAATTGTTGGTTTGGACTATACTTACAGCAAAATTATTTTTGTGAAATTAACTAAAGAAGGAAAGGAAATTCAAATGGTAAAAGGTCTTGGTAATGGTTGATGGTTAAGGATCACTATCCTTGTTACCAACCACAATATGATAATTGCAAGGATCAATCCCATTTTGTCATCCTCTAACAATTGAAGGAAAGTCAAATGAGTTTCATTAATCCTAACCCATTAGTCCTATCCACTCGCTAATTAACTTAGTGAAGACTAGTGTCAATGGAAACCAATTATCAATCATTTGGACATTGGTAACTCAAGATCACCCAAGTTACCAACCCAAGGCAAGAATAGGAAAATCTAACTCATAACTAAAAGAAACATTTCATCAAACACATAGAATGCAATAAAGAGAAACACCATAAAATGCAAGAATTAATGAAAACTATAACTAACATAAACAAGAAATTAATAATAGCAACTAAGGTAAACATAAAAAGACATGGAAACATAAAATTGCATTCAAAGGAAATTGAGAATAACAAAAGAGTTCATAAACTAAATTAGTAAACTAAAGAAATTAACAAGAGAAATAAATGAACTAAAGTACTAGAACAAATAAAAGTAAAGAAAAACTAAATTGAAGGAAGATTGAGATCTAGATCTAAAAGAAATAAAACTAAAGAACCTTAAAATCTAGAAAGAGAAGAGAGATTCTCTCTCTAGAATTCTAACTCTCTCTAGGAATTGCAGGGAAGTGTGCATATTATTGGTTATGAGTGTATATTTTTGGGGGTTTTGGGTTTGATTAATAATAAAATATAAATTACAAGAAAATAAACTAATAACTAATATGGTTCTTGGCAAAGATCAAGAGTCAAGGTATCCTATATTGGATTATTGACCACAATATGGCAATTACAAAGAGTTAATTCCACTTAGTTGCTGATAAACCTATATTTTATGATATATTTTGTGCTCAATTCAAGTGATTTATTCAATCCTTCACCCACTTATTCATGTGAAATTGCATGGTTTTACTTTCCCTTCCTTATTATGTGATATATGTGAAAACATGTTTCCTATGCTTTAAAAATATTTATTTTAAATATTTTTTATTACCATTCGATGCCGTGATTTGTGTGTTAAGTATTTCAGATCTCCTAAGGCAGGAATGATTTAAAGGATGGAAAGGAAACATACAAAAATGGAAGGAAAGCACAAAATGGAGTTTTTGAAGAAACTGGCAGCGACGCGAACGCATGGACGACGCGGCCGCATACCTAGCGCAAAAAGGCAGTGACGCGAACTCGTGACTGATGCGGATGCGTGCCTTGAGCAGAACACAGATGACCCATATGGGTGACCGAAGCGAACGCGTGATAAGGAAAACTCCAGATGACGCGACTGCGTGACCCACGCGGATGCGTGACAGATGCTACGCACCAGAAACTGCAGAAAATGCTCCCAGCGATTTCCAAAACATTCTTTTGGCCCAGATCCAAGTCCAGAAAGCACAGATTAGAGGTTATAAAGTGCGGGAATGTATCCATTCATAGGAGGTCTTCAATTATTCACTTTTCATAGTTTAGATGTAGCTTTTAGAGGGAGAGGTTCTCTCCTCTCTCTTAGGTTTTAGGATTAGGATTCCTCTTAAAGGATTTAGGATTTCAACTCTTCATCAGGTTCAATATTTCTTTTACTTTATATTTCTCTTCTACTTTCAGATACTTCAATGCTCTCATTTAATTACTTATGTTGTCAAATCGGCTTATGAACTCTTTATGTTTGGATTAATTTCCTTTTATTAAATACAATTAAGGTATTTCAGATTTATGATTCTTATTTAGTTTTTTTTTTCTATATTCTTGGCTTTAATTGATTAACTAGAGGCTCTTGAGTTGTTAAACTTATCATGATTGTTGATTAATTCCTCTAATTGATTAGAATTCCACTAACTCTAGTCTTTCCTTAGGAGTTGGCTAGGACTTCGGAATCTAACTAATTAGTCCACTTGACTTTCCTTCGCTTTAGGTTAACTAAGTGGGGTTAAACTCAATTCTCATAAGAATAACTAGGATAAGACTTCCGAATTTTCATACCTTGCCGAGAGTTTATTTTATAGTTATTTATTTATTCTACTTGTCATTTAAATTACTTGTTCTTTACTTTCAAAACCCGCAATTTACAAAACTCATAACCAATAATAAGAACATACCTCCCTGCAATTCCTTGAGAAGACGACCCGAGGTTTGAATACTTCGGTTTATAAATTTTATTGGGTTTGTTACCTGTGACAACCAAAACTTTTCTAAGAAAGGACTTTTGTTGGTTTAGAAGCTATACCTGCAACGAGGATTTATCTGCGAATTTCTAGACCACGCAAAAGTTCTCTCTTCAAAATGGCGCCGTTGCCGGGGAATTGGAAACGTGTGCCTTATTATTGGTTATTGTAAAGATTTTTCTTTTACTTGTTTATTTGTTTTTGTTTTTCCATTTTATTTCTATTAGCTACTATGAATTCTCATCCCTCTCACTTGAGTTTGGTTCTAAATTTGTTGAAAGAAATGAAAGCTATAACAGGAATATACATCAAGGTCTAAGCAGTCAAAGATGGATGGAGCCAAGAGGATCTGATCAACCTTTTAGGCAACAACACCCTCCAAGATATCATGGGCAAGGACCACTCTACAATGCATACCAAGCTGATAGATATGGTGGACCCCCTTGTAATTACCAACAAGCCCCACCCTGTGCTTATAGACTATCCTCTCAATGTAGCTTTGAACCACCACACTCACAAGCTCCTTTTCACCATTCACCACCGTATGACCCTTATCCACCACAATTCCAATCCAATTACTCCCAAGAACCACCACATTCTTATTTTGAACCCTCTTCCCCAACCAATGAACCCTCATACCCACCCCAACCTCCAATGAATGACAAACTTCGTGTTCTTCTTCAAGGGCAAGCGAATATGCAAAGGGGCGTATTGGAACTCACTACTGCCTTAACTAAGGTAGTAAATATAATAGCTTCCCGACGTCTGAGCGCTCAAAATACTCCCACAGATGTATGTGGAGAATCAAAAGAAGAGCGTAGCATGAAGGAGACCCTAGAAACTTCGGTGGACAATGAGGAGCATGACTTTGTATTAGAACAGGTGGAGGAAGCCATGATAGCTGTAGAGGAAGAAATGGTTGAAGATTTAGGAGACGCTGAACCTCCATGGGAATCGAGAACTGTGAAGAATTCCGCCGAGACATTCGAATTTGATGCCAAGGAGGATAGTGCACAACCTCCAAAGCATATACCTTGTGAAAAATTGGACGGAACAGACCAAGAAATTGATTCCACAAGCAGTGATGATCATGAATCAACCTCTCCTAGTCATGAACTTGCATCTGCAACTGAACTCCATGAGCCTGGAGAACCTTATCCAAGTGAATATGAAGATGACGTCGAGGTAGATTTCTCTCAACCTCCAACGTATGACTTAAGTGACGGGGAAGACATAGAAGACTTTGATCAGGACGCAGTTGCAGTTGAAGAATTTTGTAAGGAAGTGGAGGAATTCACAGAAAAATACAAGGGAGTAGAGCTTACAGAACCACTGGAAACACCTATCCGAAGGCCATTACCACCTAATACAAGCTTCAAGTGGGTACAATCCTTAACCTTTACCTTTACTTTTCCACTTGAATATGGTTTGCTTGAAACAGATGGCCAGCTTAGAGGTCTCTGCGGCTTTAAGAGTAAGAGGGAAATGGCTCGTACTCAGAACTGGTGTGCAAGATTCAATAAGGTTCCACGCTTCAATTCGAAGTGCACGGATTGGTACCAAGTTCAATTGAATGGGTCTCGGAAGACGTTTAGTCATCTTGGTGAGAAGACAATTTCTTAACCGCCCGGATGGAAGAATATAGATCAAGACGAAGGCGGATTTAAAAACAAAGTTTGGGATCCTAGAAAATATTCTGACATTCATCACCCCGGGAGCCTGAGAATCTATTTGAAGCTGCTCAAAAGCTTCACATACCTAGTTTGGGACCCCGGAGGCTGTTGGCATTCCAAACATTGGTGGAGATTTCTGGATGAATTTAAGCATAAGCCACCATAACAGGAAGCTCATCAAATGTCCAACTTAAGGACTTTAACTAAAAGTGCTAGGTGGGAGACAACCCACCATGGTATGGTCGTTTCTTTTTTAATTTTTATTTCGTGTTGTTTGTTTTTATGTTATATTATTTTCATTGAACCTGAATATTATTCATAGCATTTGCATCAGCATTGCGTACTGCATAATTACTAAAAAAAAAAAAATGCACGCGACGCGTAAGCGTCGCTGACGCGTCCGCGTCACAAAGTGCATTAGGAAGAAAAGGAAAGTGAACAGAAAGTCACGCGAATGCGTGGCTGGAGGCGTGCCTTTGGCAAAAATTGTTCCACGCGACCGCGTCGCTAACGCGTTTGCGTCAGTTGCAAAAAATACCTCCTACGCGTCCGCGTCCCTTACGCGAACGCGTGATCTGGAAATCGGCGTAAAAATCCAACGCCCAGAAATCTGGGCTGGAATCGTGCGGCTAGTGTGCGTTTAGCACAAAACGGCCCACGTGTCCACGTCCCTGACGCGAACGCGTCACTTGCAAAACACTCATCCCACGCAAAAGCGTGAGCGACGCGTCCGCGTCGCATGGATATTATGGCCCCCTAATTGAAGACAGAGAGTTGCGCTGAAACGACGCTGGAAGTGTGCGTCTAGCACAAATTTCAGCAACGTGGTCGCGTGCCTCACGTGACCGCGTCATTCATCTTTTACCCATTCCACGCGATTGCGTCAATCCCATTTCTCCCTATCCACGCGATCGCGCCCACGCGTTCGCGTGGATTTGAATCCACTAACCCCAAGTCACGCGAACCCTAACCCCACCGCACCACCCACTGACACCCCCCTCTCTTCTTCCTTCCCTCTCCTCCTTCTTCCTCTTTTCCTTCCACCACCACTGCCCCCTACCGCGGCTGATGCGCATAAACTAGTTATGCTACGATTTAGGAAATTGCACGATCGGCAAAATTCCTTCCGGCAAGTGCACCGGTTATCGTCAAGTAAAAACTCACAATAGAGTGAGGTCGAATCCCACAAGGATTGGTTGAATGAGCAATTCGGATTAGAAGTATGTTCTAGTTGAGCGGAATCAAGATTTAGATGAGAATTACGGAATGGCAAGCACTTGTTTAAGAAGGTCAAGTTATATCCAAACATCTAGGCATTCACTTTATTCAAAGCAATAAACAGACACTCATACTAAAAAAAAAAACTCCACATAAAACTTAAATGACTTATGATGAAAGAAAGCTCATAAAGACAATTCACCAATTATCATTTGATTATTAAGGAACGAGACCACCTCTTATTTATTGCTTGGTTCTTCTTAATTCTTGGGATCCTGCTTCTTCTTGCTTCCTGCCTCTTTTTGACCACTTGTGCTTCCTTTGTCTTTTCTTATGAGCTTTTTCCAGAATCCAGCCTTTTTCATTGTTTCTTCCACTCCTTTTTCAAGGATCATTGCCTTGTTTATTTCTCTTTCTTTCCTCCCTTTGAAATACTCATCAAAAGCTGGGAATGCTGGGTCCATCTTGTGTAGATGTTCCCCTATGTAGTTAAGCTTGATTTGCGAACTGATGTTGTAATCAGCTTGGACTAAATATCTTGCATTCTTTAAAGTGGTGGCTTCCTTGATTGCCAAGACATTGGCATCTTGGTGTTGGCATATGTGGCTGAAGGATTCCTGTAAGTGTAAATTCTGTTCCCTTTGCAGATCTAAGAATCTTGATTCAAAGTTCCTTTGCATATCCATCATTTTCAGGTGAAAGTCCTCTTGTCTCTCCTGAGACCTCATATATTATTGAGACATTCCTTCTATGATTTCCTGCATTCTGCTCATATCCATGGAGTCTCTGGGAATTCGTTGTCTTCTTTCTGGAATTCCTTGCTCTTCTTGCTCTTCTTCTCCGTCTTGCTCTGCTTCTTGCTCTGCTTCTGCTTGTTGCCCTTCTTCATTTCTTCTTCTTGTATGTCTTGGAGCAATTGGGCCAAGAGTCATTCTGTACCTTTAAGCTCAAGAAAATGCATAAAACAACTAAAACTATCAAAAAAATGCTAGTGAAACTAGCCTAAGATGCCTTGGCATCAGCGGCCAACCTCCGACAGCCGCCTCCCACCACTGACCACCACCACAGCTTCACCTCCTTCGCTCCCTTCTTACCCACCCCCCTCCACCATTAAACCCTACCCGAACCCCCTGCCACCGAACAGCCACCCACCGCTGCGCCAACCGCCCATCACCGCCGCGTCAGCACCACCACCACCACACCCCCATCATCTCTCTGTTCCATAAATTTGTTCTTCCACACACCAGGTTCCGTCGAACACCAATTTCTCTATCACTTGTAGTTATTTGCTTATTTTTCAGATTATGTTCGAATTAGGCTAGCTAGAGATGCATGTTTGTAGTGGATTCTAGGTGGTTAGGTAGCTAGGATGTGGTTAGTGGATTTAGGTCTGATAGTTGCGCCGTTCTTGCTACCTGTTTCTTTATTTCGCAATTTTGATTCTGCTATGATGTTCATATTGTTCATATATTATTCTTCCATGTTTCTTGCTGCTGTTACATTACTTTTTCATGTTCATATTATCTGTATCTATTTGCAGCTTTATTTTAATTTATATGAACTACTTTTTTCATGCTGTTTATTTCCGGGATCATCCAATTTTAGCCGGAATGCTGCCCGATTTTCTGCAAATTATTTTCATGTATTGAGTTTGGTAATTTACTATTTTGCCTTACTTGGCTACAACCAAACCAATTCATGCCTAACCGGGCTAGCATTCTTATTCCTTTTGATCCCTTAGTTAATAACTTGTACTATTGATGATTTCATGTTAGTTTTGCAACTTTTCTATCCTTCTGACTTATCATCAATACACTGAAATTTTTGCTTGAATATGAGTTTTTCATTCTTTAAATTTGTGAATTTCTTGTTACCTAGGGAACATTTGTCATGCCACTCACTTTAATTTTCTTTCTCCTAACTTACTAATTTCCACTTTCTCACCTCTTTTTCAATTCTAACCGATCTAACCTTCAAACTTCTATTTTTGGTTTTTAACTATTTACTTTAACTTTCTAACTCAAGGCATGATTATTGTTTTTCCTAATTAACATGATTTCCACTTATATTACATTTTGGATTGTGATTTTTCATCTCAGATTTCTAACTCAAATACAATCCATATTGCACATATAATTAACTCATTTCATAATTCTACTGTTCTTTCGCCACTATGTGCTTATATTATTATTATTCTATTTGCCTACTTATTTTCCTGCTTTGTTCTTCAATTATATCCTAGAATTTCTGCCTTTTCAGGATGTCTGACCCTCAGCGCAAAGGAAAGGGCAAAGCAACCACTGGCAAAATGAAAAGAGGCGAATCCTCTATGTCTATCCTGGACATTATGCATGATGACTCCTGGCGTCAAAAGCACTTTACCCGCAGGAGAAGGCTGACCAGCTCCTCACTGCCAATGATCCGGTTAAATTTACAAACAGATACTGTGAGCTAAAGTATCCAGTGTTTGCCACCTCCAGGAACATGTACCTGGAGAGAACTCTGAAAATTCCAGAGGAACTACAACAGTACACCTCCAAAAAGATAAAACTGAGAGGCTGGTTCTTCTTGGAGAGAAACTTGACAGAGGTCAATGCTTCCTGGGTCAGAGAGTTCTACTGTAACTATTTTAAGACTACCCTGGATGCAGTGCACCTCAGAGGGAAATAGATATTGGTAACTGACGAAGCCATTGAGGACATCCTCCACCTTCAGCCTAAATCAGATCAGCCTGACGGTTACCAAAAGGCTAAAGAGGACATGTGCTTTCTGAGATTTGACTAGGATGCTATCAAGCAGAGGATAGCCCTTGATCCTACTGTCCCATGGGTAATGGGAAAGAACATAGCAATGCCTAAGGGAATCAAGCTGATGTATCTGAATGATGAGGCTCGGCTCTGGCACCAGATCCTGAGCAACTTTGTTATGCCGAGCACTCATGAGACGGAGCTGCCTACTGCTATGATCACCCTCATCTGGTGTGTGATGGAGGGTAAGGACCTGTATCTTCCATGATTCATCCGGTATTACATGGCCTGGGTCCATGTCCGAAGCACTCTCCCTTTCCCTTATCTGATTACCCAGCTCGGCCGTCGAGCTGACGTGCCTTGGGAGCTTGCTGATGAGAAGCCACCTGCTATCGACTATAAGAAGATTATCCCTCACAGCAGGAAGTTTCAGGCTTTGGGTTACAAACCCCCATTCCTCACCACTTCTGATGAGACAGCCACACCTTCAGCTGCCCCTTCTTCATCTACTGCTGCCCCAGCTACCACCACTGTACCTCCACCTGCCTCAGAGCCCGTTTACCACCTCGTGCATGGCTTATTTTAGCAGCTGGACCAGATGGAGCACCATAACCGGCGGCGATATGAGAGATCTGAGCGTCGCAATAAGCGACGCTATGAGCACCTCAAGTTGATGATCCGGTCTGGCGGCGACATCCCCTCTGAGCCTGACACACCATCAGAGCCATCTGAGGAGGAGGCAGACGAGCATGAGGATGAGAAACATGCACAGAGAGAGGCTGAGCAGGCAGGACCTGAGCAGGCAGGACCAGAGCAGGCTGCGCCACAGCATGAGGAGCCACATCAGATTTAGGCCGTAGACCCAGAGATCCCTCTCCAGTCAGCACCTCCACTGCAGCAGACAGATCCTCCTACCCTTATCCTGTCTGCAGATCCTCAGGCTACCACAGAGACTCCAGCAGCCCATCCTTCCAGTGATGACACTCCTTCACACCCAGCTTGAGTGAGCATCGAGGACGATGCTATATTTTCAATGTGTGGAGGTCGCCATCCCTGGTGTATCTTTTTGGTAAACCACTACAGACTCTTTTTTATCTTATTTTGTTTATTTTTTCTATATTTTTATCTTTATTTTTATTTTTCAGTACTTATACATTGTTCTTTTGCTATATTTTTACTTTATTTCCGCATTTTGCACTTTAGTTTATATCTTAGCCATTTAGTTTAGTTTGCAATTCTAAACTTATTAGTTATAGAATATGTGGATTAATTAGTATAGTTTACCCTTTTAGCATATGATAGTTTGGTTTAATTGAAAATAAAAGGAGTAAACCAGAAACTTTAGTAAATTAAAACAATCCACACACCTTGTATATATAGCACAACATGTTAGTTAGTTAAAAATATTTCATCAAGGAGGAACACTAAGATTTTAATAGCCACCCTAAAATTTACATTGAGAAAATGGGAACTCTTAATTTCTACTTGCATGACACGTATAACTGATATATGATTTTTGAGCTGGAGAACACACAGCCTGTAAGTCTTGAGCTTAATTGTAAAGTTACATTCAAACCATAATTTTCATTCGCGTGTGTTTTTACCCTTCTTTTTCATTCTGATGTTCTTTACTTTGTTTTAATCTATATGTCCAATATAGAATATAGATGCATACCAAGAGATGATTGAGGCCATCATTTGAATTTTTCCTCACTTATCCCAAATTAGCCTACCTTGTGCACCACCCTTGTTAGCCCCCTTTGAGCTTTTTAATCCCCTCTTGTTCTATAAACCACATTACTAGCCTTAAGCAGAAAAACAAAATAAAAATCCCAAGTTGAATCCTTGGTTAGCTTAAGATAGATATTGTGTACAATTTAAGAATAGAGAATTTATAGGAACATGGGATGATAGAAACAAAGTAGGAATTTAAAAAGAATAAGTTGTTCCAAAAACAAAAATTTGGGAAGCATGCTCATGTGAAATCAATACAATTGAATTACCATGTGCATTGATTAAAAAAATATTATTTTTACATTTTCAGTATCTAAATAAGGGAATATACAAAAATTTCCCAATTGCAAAATAAAGAGAATCAATGCACATGGGACAAAATTAAATTTAATGCATGAGTTTGCAATACAAAGTGGAAAAAGTTGGGCAATTAGGTTAAGGAACTTTAAAATTATATAAAGTATGTATGTATGTTAGGTGAGATCTTAGACTAATCAAGGATTCACTTATTAGCTCACTTAGCCTTATACGTATACCCTTACCTTTACTCTGGCCCCATTACAACCTTAAAAAAGACCTCATGATTTTTGTATGCCTGTATTCTATAATTGTTGATTGGTTATATGAAGAACAAAGTTATAGAAAGTAAGGATAGAAAAAGAATAGAGTGATTAACCCAATAAACACTGACTGACTAGAGAGTAAACACAAAATCCAGTGAAGGTTCAATAGCTCATCACCATATATATCTGCTTAACTGTTAATTGTCTTGCAAGTTTGTGAATTATTTTTACCCATCTCAACTGTAAAAGTGCTTTAACATTATCTAAGGTTTGGCTATGCATATATGATTCCTTGAGAATATGAATTAATTTAACTACATGTAAGCTTTATATACAGGTGAATAATAATTAGAATTGCATGATGCATTTAGGTAGTTTGCATTTAGAATAGAATGCATTGCATGAAATTCCACTACTTCACCTTACTCTTTATCTTGGATTTAGCATGAGGACATGCTATTGTTTAAGTGTGGGGAGGTGGTAAAAGATGAATGACGCGACTGCGTGACCCACGCGGACGCGTGACAGACGCCACGCACCAGAAACTGCAGAAAACGCTCCCAGCAATTTCTAAAACCCTTTTTTGGCCCAGATCCAAGTCCATAAAGCACAGATTAGAGGTTATTAAGTGGAGAAATGCATCCATTCATAGGAGGTCTTCAATTATTCACTTTTCATAGTTTAGATGTAGTTTTTAGAGGGAGAGGTTCTCTCCTCTCTCTTAGGTTTTAGGATTAGGATTCCGCTTAAAGGATTTAGGATTTCAACTCTTCATCAGGTTCAATATTTCTTTTACTTTATATTTCTCTTCTACTTTCAAATACTTCAATGCTCTCATTTAATTACTTATGTTGTCAAATCGGCTTATGAACTCTTTAAGTTTGGATTAATTTCCTTTTATTAAATACAATTGAGGTATTTCAGATTTATGATTCTTATTTAGTTTTTTTTTCTATATTCTTAGCTTTAATTGATTAACTAGAGGCTCTTGAGTTATTAAACTTATCGTGATTGTTGATTAATTCCTCTAATTGACTGGAATTCCACTAACTCTAGTCTTTCCTTTGGAGTTGGCTAGGACTTGGGAATCTAACTAATTAGTCCACTTGACTTTCCTTCGCTTTAGGTTAACTAAGTGGGGTTAAACTCAATTCTCATAAGAATAACTAGGATAGGACTTCCGAATTTTCATACCTTACCGAGAGTTTATTTTATAATTATTTATTTATTCTACTTGTCATTTAAATTACTTGTTCCTTACTTTCAAAACCCCCAATTTACAAAACTCAACCAATAATAAGAACATACCTCCCTGCAATTCCTTGAGAAGACGACCCGAGGTTTGAATACGTCGGTTTATAAATTTTATTGGGTTTGTTACTTGTGACTACCAAAACTTTTCTAAGAAAGGACTTTTGTTGGTTTAGAAGCTATACCTGCAACGGGAATTTATCTGCGAATTTTTAGACCATGCAAAAGTTCTCTCTTCAGTTGCCCTCTAACATCGGAGGATTAAATCAAGTGGAAATAGTTGGCCCTATAACCACTAACAACCCTAGATCACCAATAAAACTGGACATCAATGATCTCAAGGGTACTAAATCCTCAATCACTATCTAAGAGTACCAAAATCTATTTAGTTTAGTTTTAGTTTAAATTCTAGAAAGAGAGACTCTCACTTCTCTCTAGGTTTTAGTTTCTCAATTCAATTTCACTTGGATCCTTTGGTCAGATCTGTGTTAATTCCAATTTTAGATTGCTTTAATTTGTAGTTTCTCTCCTCTAATTTTATTTAGTGTTCTTGTTATTTTAGTTATTTTGGTTCTTGAATTTGGATCTTGTTGAGATTGATTTTTATTAATGCATTGAGGAATTTCATATTCATTGTTGTTAATTGCTTTGTTATTGTTAGTTGTTTGTAGTGGATAGCTTTAATTTGAATTATCTTCTCAATTTTATAATGTCTTTCATTCTCGCTCACCAAGTGTTTGAGGAATTGTCACTTATGGCTATGGAGTAGATTTTTACTCTTGGATTGGGGGTTGAGCAATTGGAGACTCTTGAATTATCAAAGTCTTTTGTTGATTGAGAATTGGAAGTGGCTAGTTGACTTGAATTCCACCAAAGCTAGTCTCTCACTAGGATTTGACTAGGATGTGTGGATTAGAGTCAATTATACTACTTGACTTTCCTTCATTGTTAGAGGTTAACTAAGTGGGAGCAGTGGACAATTCTTGTCACAATTGATGATGATAATGAGGATAGGAATTCCAATTCTCACTCCTAGCCAAGGTTTTTACATTGATTGATTGTTATTCACCCTTGCTTGCTTGATCTTTTAGCTTCTTTATCTTAATTGTTAGTGTTCATTGCTTTAATTTCTAATCATTTACTTTTCTTGCATTCAACTCCAAAAACTCCAAGAGAACCCCCAACCAATGATGTGCATCTTTGATAATGGAATTTTGTATCTCTACAAATTCCCTTCAGCAAGTATGCCGAGTTATCGTCAAGTAAAAACTCACAAGTGTGAGGTTGAATCCCACATGGATTGATTGATTGAGCAATTTTAGTCAAGTGGACAATCTAATTGAACAAGGCATTAATAAAGTTTGATCGCAAGAATTTAAATGGCGGGAAATGTAAATGACTTAAAGTAAATGACTGAAATTAAATTGCAGAAATATAAATTACTTGAAAGGTAAATTGCATAAAGTAAAGGGAATTTAAATGACTGAAAATTTAAAAGGGAAGGTGATGATGAGCATAAAAGTAAACAACATAATAAAAGTAAGGGGTAGATGAGAATAGGGAGGATCATTGGGTTTAGGAGATATTGAATTCTCCATATCAATGTAATCTTATATCTTCTTCAATCATGCAACATCATTGATCTCTTGGCAATCATGAGTGATTGAACCCCAATTCCTTGGCAATTCAATCTCTCTAAACTTGAACAATTGCCAATTCATTGATCTAATTGCTCATGAGAAGAGATGAAACTTGGTCGCTGATTATACCACACACCTTTCTAGATCAAAGCATCAAGAGGATTATATGTCACTATATCCGACCAATCCCCAATCTAGTCTAGTATGAGAAAGAATTTCTAGCATAATTCTATTATTCCTCTTCCAAGATTCCAATGGAATCCATGTATATTCAATCTCTTTTCCAAGACAATTGAATAATTAGATGAAGCACGAAATCTTTCAAGCAAATCAAAGAAAGATGAAGAGAAGAAGAAATTAAGAATTCTATTGATCCATCAAATTACAATAGAGCTCCCTCCCCCAATGAAGTGGGGTTTAGTTGGTCATGACTCCAGAAAATCTAAAAAAAAAAAAATTAAAAGTGCATGAAAAGTAAACTAAGTACAAGCAAAAAGAGAAGAGAGAAAAGTAAATCTAGCTAATGATTGGTGAAAAGTTTCCAATCTGGGATCCCCCCTTTTGGAGTTCAAAACTCCACTTATTTATACTACTTCTCTAACTTCAAGTGAGTCTTCAAGTCTCTGGATATGGGCCATGCCTTACTTGAAGCAAGTGAGGAAAACTCAGGCCCTTCTCATAACGTTACCACTGGCGTTATCAACGTTGCCAACGCTTTCCTGTGTGTGCACGCGTACTGACTTGTTCATATGCATGGCTGCCAATTTTCCTCTTGTGCGTACGCACACTTAGTCGTGCGTATGCACACTGCCCCAATCTTTCAATGCATTTGTTGAAGACGTTATTGGGGTAACATTGGCGTTGTTAACACTAGACATGGCATTACTACTGGCATTGTTGGCGTTAGTAACGCCCTCCTGGTTGCTCCTGGCATTGGCATTAGCGTTGTTGGCATTGGCAACGCCCTTTTGATTGTGCTCCTAGCGTTATTAGCCAATGTTAACTTCACCAACGCCACAAGAGGCACGTTGTTACTGGCATTAGCGATACTAACGCTCTTCAATCTTGCATGATTGCCCCAACTGGCGTTAGCACTGGCATTTTACCAGCGTTATTGTGATGCTAGTGTTATTGCCAGCGTTACAAACGTTGGCAATGCCCTTGGTTCCCTCTTGAGCTGGCGTTACCAGCGTTGGCAACGTTGATGCTGGCGTTATTGCCAGTGTTGCCAACGTTGGCAACGTCCTTGTTTTGTGCTTTCCCTCTGCTTCTTGCCTTGCCTACCATTAAGCAAAGAAGTTCCTCAAAGCTTGCTATTTCATGAGTAATCACAAGATAATTCATCATTCATTACACCACTTAGTTCTTGTGTTAATCTCATGAAAATGATTATAATTTACTATTGTTTCATGAATCAAGACATGCACAAATAATTCATCCAAATGCTTGCTTATTGATGAAGATACTGCATGAAACTAAGTTAAAACTTAATAAAAATGGCTTGTGAAACTAGCCAAGATGCCCAGGCATCAATTTTATGTCAACTCTTATGGTGTGTGTGGTTGGGGGAATTAGAAATAATTCCTAGGAATTTTAAAATGGGAATATCATATGCCTATGTTTGGTTCAAAGTTTGAAAAGATATTTTCAAGCAAGTTTGATTCCAGGGAATCAAAAATCTCATCATTTCGATTCCCACCTTCCCCTTGGATATATTTGATGCTCATGGGAATGGAATCTTTGTAACAAAGTAATACTTGAACCACACACACCCTTAGGGAAAATGACCTGGGATTCCACTCCCGGTTATTGATTTTATTGTTGTGACACATTTTCTAACTTTGACTAGAGGATTAATTGTTGGTTTAGGCTATGCTTACAACGAGATTCTTTTAGTGAATTCTAGGTCGACACTAATCCTCTTGTCAAGTTTTTGGCACCGTTGCCAGGGAGTTGCACATGTGTGCCATGTTACTAGTTATTGTATATATGTTAATATTGTGAATAGCTTGATTTTTTGTTTGTTTGCTAGTTTTTGCTAGTTTTAGGATTTGGTTTTCTTTATTTCTTATTAGTATTTGTTTTTCTTTTCTCTTGCTACTATGAATTCTCACCACTTTCGATATGAGTTTGGTTCTAATCATGTTGTAGGAAATGGAAATTTTAATGAGAATATGCATCAAGGATGGAACAATCAAAGGTAGGAGGAGCCTCAAGCATATAATCAACCTTCATGGCAATAACCTCCTCTAATGTGCTATGAGCAAGAGCCATACCATGATGCATACCAATCTAATGTGTGTGGTGGACCTCCTTGTGGTTATCAACCACAACCACTATATGCCTATGAACCTCCTCCTCAACATTGTTTTCAACAACCATACTCAAAAGCCCCATTCCACCATTCACCTCCATATGATCCTAATCCATATCCACCATACCAACAACCTTATGAGCCATATGAACCATACCTAGAACCACCACAATTCCCACACTAATACCCTCAATAACCACCACCTCCATACCATTACCAAGATGAACCACCTCCTATATATGAGAACTTTCAACCACATGATGAATTCTCCTTTCCACCACAACCCTCAATGGAAAAATATCCATATCCATTCATCCAAGAGAAACATGAACTTAATTATGTTATCCAAGTGGAACAAGAGCCAAGGGATCATCTCAAGGAAGCAATGGAACGACTTTAAGCAATCATTCGTCAAAGAAAGCAAGAGGAATCCCAAAGGACGCACAAAGTTATCATGGCTAACTGGTGCGCGAAATTGACTCTGCAAACTTTTGCACAGATAAACTGGCAAGTGCACTGGGTTGTCCAAGTAATACCTCAGGTGAGTGAGGGTGGAATCCCACGGAGATTCTTGGATTGAGATAGCAATGGCTATCTTAAGGATCTCAGTCAGGTGATTAGAAAAGATGGTTGTTTTGTAGAAAAACGCATAAAACATAATAAGAAAAGAGTTACCGGATTAGTGTTAAATCAATGATAAGAGAGCGGTCGAGACTTCGGAGATGCTTTCTCTTTCTGGATCAACTTTTCTCACTATCTACTTCAATAATGGATGATTCATTCCATGGCGTGCTGTAAGTGATTAACACCGGGGGGTAGAGGTCATTAATCTCCTCTGCTTCAGATCAAACGCCGGTGCTAATGGTCATCCAATCTGAACGAGGGCGAAGCTCTAGCAATTTAGTCTCTTGAAGATCCTACTCGAAATGCCACAGACAAGGTCGGATCTTCTAGATTAGAAAATAAAGCTTTATGATCCTAGCTTATACCACAAAAGCCCTAATTGCCCCATACCTCAGTTGAACAGATGATCCCATGTCCCCAACGAAGTCGTGGATTAGCCGTCTAAGAGATATATAATCAAGCTTGTGATTCGATACTATCCTGCTAAGGACTCACAAGAACACATGTAGAAAACGGGTCATACACTTGTTCCACCCGGTTTCAATAGATTGAAGAACGAAGATACATTTTAGAATGGAATCAAACACAGATTGAAATAGAAACAGTAATATTATTAATCCATGAGAATCAGCAGAGCTCCTAACCTGAACCTAGGAGGTTTAGTTGCTCATGATTTACAGAGAAACAATGGTGAATTCGAAAGTATGACAAAAAGTCTTGAACAAGGGTGATCTTTGTTCTATATATATTAATCTAGTAACTAGAAATTACAGAAATAAGACAAACTAGACTTTTGGTGCGAAAATCCACTTCTTGGACCCACTTGGTGAGTGTTTGGGCTGAGATTTGATTGAATCCACGTGTTGAGACTTTCCTTGGGGAGTTGGACACCAGCTTTGCTCCCTTTTGGGTGTGCAACTCCAGGCTTGCTCCCTTTTGGGCGTTAAACTCCAGATAGGGGGGTAAGATGGGCGTTCAATGCCCATTTTGGACCATCATTTTCAGAACAAAGTATGAACTATTATCTATTTCTGGAAAGCCCTAGAAGTTAATTTTCCAACGCCGTTGAGAACACTCTATTTGGATCTCTGTAGCTCTTGATGTGCTCATTTGAATGCATGGAGGTCAAAATCTAACAGCATCTGCAGTCCTTTCTCAGCCTCTAAATCAGACTTTTCCATAAATTGCCAGAATCTCCCAAAAATCATCTAAAATTATAGCAAAATCACAAAATCTCAAAGTAGCATCCAAAAAGTAATTTTTGCACTAAAACCTACTAAAACTTAATAAAACTTAACTAAACATACTGAAAGCAATGAGAAAATGGTATTAACAAGTGTATAAAATATCCGCTCATCAGAACACCAAACTTAAACTGTTGCTTATCCCCAAGCAACCAAAAACAAAATAGGATAAAGAAGAGCAGATTAAAATGACTCTCAGAGCTCTCAATGAAGCTTAGCTCCACTTATTTGAATGGGGGCAATTAGCTTCTTGATTTCTGAATATGTTTGGTATCTCACTTTCCTTTGAAGGTCAGAAATATTGACATCTCTTGGAATTAGAATTTGGATGATATTATTGATTCTCCTAGTTGAGTTTTTCTTGATTCTTGACCCACAGCATCTTTTGGTGCTTTGCACCTTTGAGCCTAGTCGTGACCCTAATCGTCTTGTTTTCCAGTATTACCATCAGATACATAAACGTCACAGGCACTTAACTGGGTAAACCCAATTAGATTGTAATTCAACTTTGCTAGAATTCCCAAACAGTGGTACCCAGGGTTCTTAGGCGTACTCTTTTCTTTCTTTTGCATGGCATCACGACTTTAACCGTTCAGTCTCAAGCTTTTCACTTGACACCTTCACGCTACAAGCATATAGTCAAGAAAAGTAGTTCATTTGAACTTTTAGGCCTTTTTATTTTGAAGCCCTCCTAACCATTGATGCTCAAAGCCTTGGATCCGAGCTCTCCTTTTCTTTTATTTTGAGCTTTATTGAAATTTTCTCTGGCTTTTTCTTTTGATTTTTCCTTTTCTCTTCTCTTTTTTTTTCTTTTTGCTTTGCCTTTTTTTGCTGTTTCTTTTGCTCCAATAATCAATTATTTTTTATTTTTCAGAGAATCAATAATACTTTTCTAAATCCACTGTTCTTCAAGAGCCAATACACTTAACTTCACTATAAAAGATGTACAGTTAATTCATACATTCAGAAAATCAATGCAAAGTAACCACATCAAAATAATTAGAACATAGTCATGATGTACTCGAAAATCATGCATTCACCACTTCTAAAAAAAATTTCTTTTAAATTTGGTGAAGGATACATTAGATATCTTATAACCGTGAAGTACTTGAAAATAAACAACTAAAGTAGAATCCTAAGATTGATCATGCAAAATCTAGAATAGAAATAAAAAAATGGAATGAAATACTGAAAAACAGAAAGAAAAGGGGGAATGAAACTCAACCACCTTAGTACTAATGGTTGCTCAGGCTGTGCTTCTGTGAAGATGATCCAGCTTCCCATGGTGCCATTGATGATAATAAAAACCTAGAGCTCGGTCTGCAACACCAAACTTAAAAAGTTTGCTTATCCTCAAACAAAGAAAACTGAAAACATAAGGTAAGAGTGTTAGAAAGGGATGAAAAATTCTAGCGTTCAACGCCAAGAATGGGCGTTGAACACCCAAAGGGGACGAAAAATTGGTCCAGAGCTCTTGCTGAATGGGCGTTAGACGCCACAGTTGCTCCTATTCTGGCGTTCAACGCCAGTAAGTACTTCACAGTGGGCGTTGAACACCCAGCTTCCTCCTTGTGTGGCGTTTAATGCCAGCAAGGGGCTCTCCCCAGGATATTCTATTTTCCATCTCAAGCGTCTCTGTCTCTGTTCTAAGTGGTGCAAATGATCACAAACATTTAAAAAGCAAGGGAAAACTATGAAAATAAACTAACATTAACTCAATTTAAAAGAACAAAAGAAAGAGAAACAAAAGTACTCTACTCATGGTTGGGTTGCCTCCCAATAAGAGCTTGATAAACCACTATTTCATGGTTTATCTTGTGTTTTATTGAGTGGTTTCATCAAGTCATCACCCACTTATTCATACTAATTGCATGATTTTACATTTTCCATCCTAGTTTTATTATATGGTTGAAAACTTGCTTCCTAGAGATCTTTTGTTAGTATATTTTAATTCTCCTTTATACCATTCGATGCCGTGATCCGTGTGTTAAGTGTTTCAGGCCTTATAGGGCAGGAATGGCTTAGAGAATGGAGAGGAAGCTTGCAAAAATGGAAGGAACACAAGAAACTAAGGAGATGACCAGCGAACACCGACGCGCGCGCATGGCTCAGGCGAGCGCGCAAAATGGAGAAAATTACAGCAACGCGTGTGCGTGCCTGACGCGTACGCGTGGATTGGAGTTTGCACGAATGACGCGAACGTGTGGACGACGCATACGCGTGACAAGGAAAATCGCTGAATGATGCGAACGCGTGGATGATGCGTACGCGTGACCTGCGCGATCTGCATAATTAACAGAAAATGCTAGGGCGATTTCGGGCTGCGTTTTAACCCAGTTTTTGGCCCAGAAACATAGAATAAAGCCATAGAACATGCAGAGACTCAACACACAACTTTACACCTCTTTACCCAATTCTAGATACATTCACACATTCTCATTAGGATACTTTTTAGGTTTTTAGATTGGAAATCTAGAGTGAATTATTCTTCCTCTAGGTTCTCTTGACATTCCCAGTTTATTACTTTTGCTTTTGGATATTGAAGAGTCATTACCTCCATTGAAGATACTATTCTAGTTTATTTCCTTACTTACTCTTTTATTCATTCCATATTCTTAATTCCTGTTTAAAGTAGTAATTGGATTATTTTCATGAATTGTTAGTGCAAAGGATTACTTTTATTTTTGATTAATTTTGAATCCCTATTTTATTTAATTTATCATGTCTTCTTCTATTATTTCTATGAGCGTTAAATTTATGTCAATGGAGTAGACTCCATACTTGACATCGGGGTTGATTAAAAGGAGACACTTGAGTTGGAAGGCTTAAGTGCTGTTTAAACTGGAAATTGTTGGCTAGTTTTATATTTACTAACGCTAGACCTTCCCATGGGAGAGGACTAGGATTTGTGAATAAGAGTTAGCTCAATCACTTGACTTTCCTTTATTTAGAAGGGTTAACTAAGTGAAAACAACAACCTTTTTAATACTACACTTAAGAGATCCCAACAAGGATAGAACTTCCAATTAATCATTCCCCCAGTCAAGGCTTTTTATTTAGAATATTAATAATCGTTCTTAGTTTTTATTGCTTTCATTTACATTTATTTAAATTGCTCATTATTCAACTCTCAAAACTCTTTGAAACTCATAATTAATAAAATAGCACCCTTCCTTGCAACTCGTTGGGAGACGACCTAGGACTCATACTCCCAGTATTTTTATATTCTAAATTTTTGTGACACTCTTCTAAATTGGTGAGGCGGATTTTAGCTGGTCAGGAGCTATACTTGCAACGCTGTTCTATTATATTATAATCTCTTAATTGGCCTAACTTCTGCCACACACCAGTTTTTGGCGCCGTTGCCGGGAGTTGCAATTGTGTGCTAAATTATTAATTGGTGTACATATTTTTATTTTTATTTGCATATTTTATTTTTTTTATTTTATTACCATGAGCTATATGTTTCTTTCATTGAATGACGCGTTCACTGCCTGATCTGAGATTAGCCGTATTTGATCCTGAAATTGAAAGAACTATTTCACGTATTAGGCGAGCTCGACGTCGGTTAGCCTCTGAGGGTGGTGAAGTGATTGTTATCGATTCACCAGTCTCATCTGAGGGCGAATCTGAACCACCATCTGAGAGCAAAACAAGCTCCTTTACTATTGATTCAGTTAATTCACGTGCAGATAGAATGGCAGCACCTAGGAGGATTACTATCCAGGAAGCTGGAGCCCCAGATTTTACAATGCAGTCGTATCAAGTGCATCATCCAGCTCTGGCTACAGATTTTGAACTAAAGACTGCACTAATCAACTTGATGCCTAAGTTTTATGGCTTACCTGCTCAGGAACCCATCAAGCACCTTAGGGATTTTCAGACAGCCTGTTCTACTGTTAGGTGTTAGGGTACGAATGAAACTTCTATTCTGTTAACTGTCTTCCCGTTTTCTCTTGAGGGAAAGACGAGGGAGTGGTACTACTCCCAACCTGAAGCAACTGTTACTAACTGGGATATGCTCAGGAGAGAATTTCTGGAAAAATATTTTCCATCTAACTCCATGTAAGCGGATTGGGACTTGTGAATAGAAACAGCATTCCAACTTGTTTGACTTTCCCTTACCTAGTAAGGGATAACTAAACAGTAGGAGACGACCTGGGATTCATACTCCCAGTATTTTAATTTTAATTTTTGTGACAACCCTTCTAAATTGATAAGCGGATTTCTGGTTGGTTAAGAACTATACTTGCAACGCATATCTTATAACAATTCTTAACTCGCCAATTTTCGCCACGTCAATTTTCGGCGCCATTGCCGGGGACTTGCAATAGAGTGCTAAAGTTATTAATTGGAATTTTATTTATTTGTATTTTATTTTATTTTGCTACTATGAGCTGCTTGTTTCTTTCGTTAGATGACGTGTTCACTTCCTAATCCAAGCTTGCCAGTATTCGATCCTGAGATTGAAAGAACTATTTCACAAATAAGGCAAGCTCGGCGTCGGTTAGTCCTCTCTGAGGGTGGATCTGATACGTCGTTTGAGGAAGAAACCAGCCCCCGTTCTACTGATTCGGTTGATTTACGTATAGGTGACATGGCAGCACCTAGGAGAGTTACTATCTAGGAGGCTGGAGCCCCTAATTTTACAATGCAACCGTTTCAAGCGCATCACCCAGCGGTGGCTACAGACTTTGAAATAAAGACTGCACTGCTCAATTTGATGCCCAAGTTTCATGGCTTACCTGCTCAAGAGCCTATCAAGCACCTGAGAGATTTTCAAGCAGCCTGTTCTACTATCAGGTGTGATGGTGCAGATGAAACTTCTATTTTGCTAAAAGCCTTCCCGTTCTCTCTTGAGGGAAAGGCGAGAGAGTGGTACTACACTCAACCCACAGCAAGTGTATCCAACTGGGATACACTTAGAAGAGAATATTTGGAAAAGTTCTTTCCAGCTGAAGTTACTGATAAACTGAGGAAAGACATTTCCATGAGGTAACTGTTCCTCTTTTTGATGTTATTCAACAGGTACCTAAGTATGCAAAGTTTCTAAAAGATTTATGTATACATAAAGACAAAATTAATGAATTAGAAACTATTCCTTTAGGTAGTTCCATATCTAATTTAATGGGAGGTTTACCTGAAAAGTGTAGTGACCCAGGTCCTTGTATGGTTAATTTTACTATTGGTGGTGTGATAATTTCTGACTGCATATGTGATTTAGGAGCATGTGTGAGTATAATGCCTTTGTCTATATATGATATTTTGAGGCTCCCTCCCTTAAAAAGGTTGGCAGCTCGTTTTGTGTTAGCAGATAAAAGCATTATTACAGTGGTTGGAGTTGCTGAAGATGTATTAGTAGGCATTAAGGGGCTTACATTCCCCACTGATTTTTATATTCTGGAGATGTCCCAAAATGACTCAGAGAAGCTATCATCAATCCTACTTGGAAGACCTTTCCTGAAGACATCAAAGTTATGAAGCACCCTCCAGAAGATCATTCTATCTTCCAGTGTGACATCATTGACGAAACCATAGCTGAAGTTCACCAGGAGGAGTTAGAAGAGAAGCACACAGGACAAGGTCCGAGTGTGGGGATACTCTTGAACGACAATGATGGCACTTCGCCATTTTCACCAGCTTCAGACAATCCAGAGCCTGACCATGAGCAGAAGTTAGAGTTAAAACCCCTTCCTCTACACCTCAAATATGCTTACCTTAAGGACAAGCAAAAGAGTCCAGTTATCATTTCAAGGAAACTCACTTCTCAACAAGAAGAGCAGTTACTTAGTGTGCTGAGGAGGCACAAGAAGGCAATTGGATGGAGTTTTGCGGATATAGTAGGCATCAACCCTCAAGTATGTGAGCACAGAATATTTTTAGAAGAGGGAGCAAGGCCCGTTCATCAACCC
>NW_015496060.1:111173-114583 GCF_000816755.2 Arachis ipaensis
TGTGCCTCAATCAGAATTCCAGTCCATCTTAGAGGCCTGTCACTCATCTGAGAGTGGAGGACATTTTGGCCCCCAAAGAACAGCCAGAAAAATCTTGGACTGTGGATTCTAGTGGCCTACACTTTTTAGAGACGCTGCTAAGTTTTGTAAATCTTGTTTCCCATGCCAAAAATATGGTAATATATCCAGGAGGGATGAGATGCCTCAACAAATTATGCTTTTCTGTGAAATTTTTTATGTTTGGGGCATTGACTTCATGGGTCCATTTCCAAATTCTAATGGTTATTTTTATATATTGTTAGCTGTGGATTACATTTCCAAATGGGTGGAAGCAATTCCTACCCGCACTGATGATGCTAACACTGTTGTTTCCTTTGTGAGAAATCACATTATTTGTCGCTTTGGATCACCACGAGCAATCGTGAGTGATCAAGGCACCCATTTTTGTAACAGGAGACTAACAGGGTTAATGAAGAATCATGGGATCATTCATAAGGTTGCAACATCATACCATCATTAGACTAATGGGCAAGCTGAGGTGTCAAACAGAGAGATAAAGCGTATCTTGCAGAAGATAGTCAAACTTCATAGAAGAGACTGGAGCACCAGGCTACAAGATGCACTTTGGGCGTACAGAACGGCATACAAGACACCCATTGGGATGAGTCCTTTCCGCTTAGTCTATGGAAAAGCTTGTCATCTCCCTGTTGAAGTAGAGCACAAAGCCTTTTGGGCAGTAAAGGAGTGCAACATGGGAATTGAGGAAGCCGGAGCTGAAAGGAAATTGCAACTGCAAGAATTGGAAAGCCTTCACCTAGAAGCTTATGAGAACTCGAGACTATACAAGGAGAAGATGAAGGCTGTACATGATCCGCACATCAAGAGAAAAGAGTTCCAACCTGGAGATTTAGTCCTCCTTTACGAATCTCGACTGAGGCTCATGCCAGGCAAGTTGAGATCAAGATGGAAAGGTCCATATAGAGTAGAGAAGGCCAAACCGTACGGAGTTTATCACCTAAGCCATCCTTCAAGCTCTGAACTCATCAGAGTCAATGGACATCGTTTAAAACTGTACCATGGTGAGCAGCTAAAGAAAAACAAGGAGCTGAAGATCTTCCTCTTGGAAGATCCCCACATAGTCGAAAACTGAGCTAGTGGAGCGTCCAACTTACGGACGTTAAAGCAAAGTGCTAGGTGGGAGACAACCCACCATGGTATGATCGTTCTTTTCTTTATTTTTAATTTTCCTATTCAATAACTCTTCTCTTTATTAGTACATTTCGTGCATCTACATTTACATACTTTTACTTTAAAAAAAAAAAATTTCACGTGACGCGACCGCATCATTGACGTGTTCGCGTCGCAGGAGATGGGAGAAAATAAAAAAGCGAACAGAGAGTCACGCAGGAGTGTGGCTGGAGGTGTGCCAATGGCATAAATTGCCCCACGCGACCGCGTCACCGACGCGTCCGCGTCGAGTGGGAACATTGGCCTCCCACGCAACCGCGTCACCCACGCGGCCGCGTGCCCTGGACTTCGATGTAAAAAGGGTGCACGACCGAAAGTTGTGCTAGAGTGATGCTGGATTGGTGCTGAACACACAATCCTTCCCACATGGCCGCATGACCGACGCGACCACGTCATATCCTTTTCATGACCACTCACGCAATCGCATGCCCCACGCGATCGCGTCACCCAAGATTTGGCAACAATATAATTTCGAACATAGAGTTGTGCGAGCGCGAGGCTGCCCTTGCGCCAGTGGCATAAAACGGGTCACGCGACCGCGTGACCGACGCGACCGCATCAATCAGTATCAGCGCAAGTCGCGTGACCGCGTGCCTTACGCGACCGTGTCGCTTGCGCCGCACAGCTTCCCTGATTTGCCACTTATCTTATCTTCTTCTCCCCAAATCCTATTTTCTCTTTTCCCTCCTTATTTCTTCCTCCTCCCTTCTTCCTTCTTCCTTCTTTCTCAACTTTTACACTCTCACTCTCTCTCTCTCACTCCCATTAACAAGGGTTTTCTTTTCTTCTTTCCTCCCCTTATTTTTCTATTATTCTTCTTATTTTTATATGTTATCTTCTTTTCTTTTCTTTTTACTTTCATTATCCATATTTTCTTTTTTCCTTCTTTTTCCTTTTTACTTGGTGTTAGAAATTCATTTGAATCATTATTTCTCATTATATGCTTGTGGATTGTTCTAAATTTGTTTGGCAATTATATATTACTTTTTAAAGGATTGCTTGCATGTTCAATTTAATACTTTCTATACCCTAATTCTCATGCATGCTATGTGTTTGTGAAAAAGCCCATATGGCATTATGCATTTTTCTACGTTACTCTACTATTCAATGCTTGCTTTTCACAAATTCTCTTTACTATTGTATTCATTGAAATTAATTGTCAATACAAACGTGATGGTTTATTACGAGTGATGCTTGATCTATGCTACTCATGCCTTTGCCAGCATGCCAATAAACACCTTGCATTCACTTGTCATCATATGCACTAACTATTTTCCATTAATGACTTTTCACATGTAGTCATGACCATGTGTTAACATCATTTACCTTTTACTGTGCATTCATAACCACCCTTTTCCGTTCTCTTCCTTGCTCTATCTCTTTGAATTTAATTTACTTTCTCTTCCCTTTTTCAGAATGACCACCAAGAAGGGCAAAGAGAAAGCTACTCCCAAATCAACAGTAAGGAGAGGAACAAAGAGAGCACTAGTGGCAGAACCCTCTTCAAATGCGGTAAAGCCCTCAACAAAGAGACTTAAGAGGATTATAAAGGTTGATGATAAAGAAAAAGCCTTCCCAGCAAAGGACACTGCGCAATTTCCTAATAACTACTGTGAGCAGATGTTCCCCATCCGGGCAAAAAGGAGTTACAACAATGAATACCTTCTTCTCCTCCCAAACCATATTGCCACATTTGTTGAGCCACAAATTGCACAAAGACAATGGGGTTTCCTACAGAGACAGCCGAGGCAGGTCAATCTTTCTTGGGTAGTCGAGTTCTACTCCAACTTCCACCTGCCAACCCTGCAGTCTGTCTTTGTCCGTCAGAAGCAAGTCCCCATTACAGAAGAGGCCATTCAAAAAGCTTTAGGTCTTCCCCCTGTTCCAGAAGGATTGGACGCCTTTCAAGAAGCCGCACTCAAGTGCCAGATGTACCAATTTGACTGGGACGCCGTTCTCAGAGTTATCGTACTACCTGACAGCCATTGGATCTATGGATACCATCGTACCAGCCCTAAGGGAATATCGGCTTCAGCACTTACCTTGGAGGCTCGCGTATGGGCACAGATCATGTCCCATTACGTCCTCCTGAGCACTCACGAGTCCTCCTTCACTACGGACATGGCCGTTCTACTATGGTGCATCCTTACAGACCAGCCTCT
>NW_015496060.1:114591-116178 GCF_000816755.2 Arachis ipaensis
TCTTTGAATAACAGAAAAGTTAGTTCATCTTGTACGTACGTTGATTAGATAATGATACGTTAAATAGGATAAGATGTTTTCTTTTTGATTGATTTATAGGATTAAATAACCACAAATCCCTTCTCTTTAATGGAGGCCTTCAGTCCATGACTGGCTGGAGGGGTGTGAATTCAGAAACGTGGCAGGAGCCACGGTAGACAGTCCTTGTCCCCACCCGACCATCGTCATAGAGGTGTCAGCCCTAGCAGTACCGAGGGACACGACCATTTCTTTCATCTCAGGCCCCACAGACTCAGGAACTTAAAAAGGTATTAGTCGAGGAACTCCATACACTTAGCCGCGAACAATGCCGCGAGAGAGTAGAATCGAAACACAAGGACGGCTAGGTTGGAAAGCTCTGTAAGACTCTATCTTTGGAACAAAATTTCACTAATTTTAATTAAAATGTTTATGTTAAATTTGCTTGAAATTGTATTTGGAACATGAATTTTGAGCTAAAGAACACACAACCTGTGAGATTTGAGCCTTTATGCATGGTTACATTATTTAACCATAATTATTTTATTCTTGTGTGTTTACTTCTCTATGATTGTGATCTATATTTTGTTCCATCCTATATGTCCAATGTTTATTATATTTATATGTTTGCATATGATTGAGGCCATTAATTGTTTAGCTCACTTATCCAAATTAAGCCTACCCTTTCAATTACCTTTGTTAGCCACTTTGAGCCTTTAAATCCCATTTGTTCTATATTTTACCACAGGGTAAACTATTATTTTGGTCCCCTACGTTTGGGGTGAATTCTATTTTAGTCCCCAACGTTTAAACTGTTCTATTTAAATCCTAAAAAGATTTGATTTGCATCAATCAAGTCCTTTCGTTAAATGGGTGTCAAATTATTGACGCCGTGTCCGACGTGGCAAGGAAGAGTTGATAGTGGTTAGTAAACGTGTAAGCCTTCCCGCCCTTGGACATAACGCATGCTGCTTAGCCTGACTGTTCTTCTTCTACTTCTTCTTCTTCTTGTGAAGCACGAAACGCAGAGGAAAAGCCAGAAAACCTACCACTAGTCACTGAAAGATTGCGATTGGCAGCCAGAGAAGTGACATTGTCGTTCAGTTACGTTTAAGCTCCACAGCAGCAGTGAGTTTGAAACCGTTGCTTTCCGGGAGAAGATCGTGTCAGGTATTCCATTGTCAAATCTTATGAACCCATTTGGTTTTCATCTTAATGCGGGTTTATATGTAATGATGTATGTTGATGTGTGATTGTTTTGTTTTGTAGTTTCATATTCGTTTCTTGTTCTGTTTTAGAAGTCTTTATTTTGCCCTAGTGATTTTATTTATGCATTTCTGTTGTTGTTGGTCAATGTGAGAATTTTATGAAGTGTATTGTGTTTGTGTAACAGTTTGGTCGAGAGATGAGCTATTTTAGTGTCAAGATACACCATAGGGGGAAGTTCGGGTTTGATGGTGAACCTTTATACTATGTGGGGGGTGAGAGTTCGATAGTGGACTACTGTGATGAAGATAGGTGGAGCAGGTTCGAGGCTATGGAGATAGTGCTCGAACAGGGATATGTGGT
>NW_015496061.1:0-20739 GCF_000816755.2 Arachis ipaensis
AGCCCTAAGCCCTAAACCCTAAACCCTAAGCCCTAAACCCTAAACCCTAAACCCTAAACCCTAAACCCTAAACCCTAAACCATAAACCCTAAACCCTAAACCCTAAACCCTAAGCCCTAAGCCCTAAGCCCTAAGCCCTAAGCCCTAAGCCCTAAACCCTGAGCCCTAAGCCCTGAACCCTAAACCCTGAACCCTGAACCCTGAACCCTGAACCCTAAACCCTGAACCCTGAACCCTGAACCCTGAACCCTGAACCCTGAACCCTGAACCCTGAACCGCCCTAAGCCCTAAGCCCTAAGCCCTAAGCCCTAAGCCCTAAGCCCTAAGCCCTAAGCCCTAAGCCCTAAGCCCTAAGCCCTAAGCCCTAAGCCCTAAGCCCTAAGCCCTAAGCCCTAGCCATAAACCCCTAAACCCTAAGCCCTAAGCCCTAAGCCCTAAGCCCTAAGCCCGAAACCCTAAACCCTAAACCCTACACCCTACACCCTAAACCCTAAACCCTAAACCCTAAACCCTAAAACCCTAACCCTAAACCCTAAACCCTAAACCCTCAAAAACCTAGAAAACCCTAGAAAAACCTAGAAAAGCGTAGAAAACCTAGAAAACCCTGAAAACCCTAGAAAACCCTAGAAAATCCTAGAAAAACCCTAGAAAATCCTAGAAAACCCTAGAAAACCCTAGAAAAACCCTAGAAAATCCTAGAAAAGAGTAGAAAATCCTAGAAAACCCAAGAAAACCTTAGAAAATCCTAGAAAAACCCTCGAAAACCGTAGAAAACCATAAAAAACTCTCGAAAATCCTAGAAAATACAAGAAAAATCCTAAAAAACCCTCGAAAATCATAGAAAACCCTTGAAAACCCTAGAAAACTCTAAAAAACCCTCGAAAATCATAGAAAACCCTTGAAAACCCTAGAAAACTCTAAAAAACCCTCGAAAATCATAGAAAACCCTTGAAAACCCTAGAAAACTCTAAAAAACCCTCGAAAATCATAGAAAACCCTTGAAAACCCTAGAAAACTCTAAAAAACCCTCGAAAATCATAGAAAACCCTTGAAAACCCTAGAAAACTCTAAAAAACCCTCGAAAATCATAGAAAACCCTTGAAAACCCTAGAAAACTCTAAAAAACCCTCGAAAATCATAGAAAACCCTTGAAAACCCTAGAAAACTCTAAAAAACCCTCGAAAATCATAGAAAACCCTTGAAAACCCTAGAAAATCATAGAAAACCATAAAAAACTCTCGAAAATCTTAGAAAATTCTAAAAAAACCTAGAAAACCCTAGAAAAAACCTAGAAAAACCTAGAAAATCCTAGAAAACCCTAGAAAACCCCCTCGAAAACCCTAGAAAATCCTAGAAACCCTAGAAAATCATAGAAAACCCTTGAAAACCATTGAAAACCCTAAAAAACCCTTGAAAACCCTAGAAAACTCTAAAAAACCCTCGAAAACCCTAGAAAAATCCTAAAAAACCTAGAAAACCGTAGAAAACCCTAGAAAATCCTAGAAAAGTGTAGAAAACCCTAGAAAATCATGAAAAACCCTAGAAAACCCTAGAAAAACCCTAGAAAATCCTAGAAAAGTGTAGAAAACCCTAGAAAATCATGAAAAACCCTAGAAAACCCTAGAAAAACCCTAGAAAATCCTAGAAAAGTATAGAAAACCCTAGAAAACCCTAGAAAAATCCTAGAAAACCCTAGAAAATCCTAGAAAACCATAGAAAACCCTAAAAACCCTAGAAAACCCTAGAAAAACCCTAGAAAACC
The DNA here is from genome assembly GCF_000816755.2 of Arachis ipaensis. NCBI lineage: Eukaryota > Viridiplantae > Streptophyta > Magnoliopsida > Fabales > Fabaceae > Arachis > Arachis ipaensis. The sequence continues at coordinate 1,763 of NW_015496061.1, forward strand.
TTAGAAAATCCTAAGAAAACCCTCGAAAACCATAGAAAACCATAAAAAACTCTTGAAAATCCTAGAAAATACTAGAAAAACCCTAAAAACCCTTGAAAACCCTAGAAAACCCTTGAAAACCCAAGAAAAACCCTAGAAAACCCTAGAAAAACACTAAAAATCCCAGAAAACCCTCGAAAAACCCTAGAAAATCCTAGAAAAGCGTAGAAAATCCCAGAAAATCCTAGAAAACCCTAAAAAATCCTAGAAAACCCTAGAAAAACCTTAGAAAACCTTAGAAAATCCTAGAAAAAACCTCGAAAACCATAGAAAACCATAAAAAACTCTCGAAAATCCTAGAAAATACTAGAAAAACCATAAAAAACCCTCGAAAACCCTAGAAAACCCTTGAAAACCTAGAAAAACACTAGAAAATCCTAGAAAAGCGTAGAAAACCCTAGAAAACCCTAAAAAAACGCTAGAAAAACCCTAGAAAACCTTAGAAAATCCTAGAAAAACCCTCGAAAACCATAAAAAACTCTCGAAAATCTTAGAAAATACTAGAAAAAGCCTAGAAAACCCTAGAAAAAATCTAGAAAAACCTAGAAAACCCTAGAAAAACCCCTCGAAAACCCTAGAAAATCCTCGAAAACCATAGAAAACCATAAAAAACCCTTGAAAACCCTAGAAAAACCCTAAAAAACCCTCGAAAACCCTAGAAAATCCTAGAAAACACTAGAAAAACCCTAAAAAATCCTTGAAAATCCTAGAAAACCCTAGAAAAACCCTAAAAAACCTAGAAAATCGTAGAAAACCCTAGAAAAACCGTAGAAAATCCTAGAAAAGCGTAGAAAACCCTAGAAAATTGTGAAAAACCCTACAAAACACTAAAAAAACCCTAGAAAATCCTTGAAAACCCTAGAAAAACCCTTGAAAACCCTAGAAAAACCATAGAAAATTCTAGAAAAGCGTAGAAAATCTTAGAAAACCCTAGAAAACCCTAGAAAAACCATCAAAAACCGTAGAAGATCCTAAAAAACCTAGAAAAACACTAAAAATCCTAGAAAACCCTCGAAAAACCCTAGAAAATCCTAGAAAAGCGTAGAAAACCCCAGAAAACCCTAGAAAACCCTAAAAAACCCTAGAAAATCATGAAAAATCCTAGAAAACCTTAGAAAATCCTAGAAAAATCCTCGAAAACCGTAGAAAACCATAAAAAACTCTCGAAAATCCTAGAAATACTAGAAAAACCCTAAAAACCTTCGAAAACCCTAGAAAACCCTTGAAAACCCTAGAAAAACCTAGACAAGCGTAGAAAACACTAGAAAACCCTCAAAAACCCTAGAAAATCCTAGAAAACCCTAGAAAAACCCAAAAAACTCTAGAAAACCCTAGAAAATCCTAGAAAAGCGTAGAAAATTCCAGAAAACCCTAAAAAACCCTAGAAAACCCTAGAAAAACCTAGAAAACCTTAGAAAATCCTAGAAAAAACCTCGAAAACCATAGAAAACCATAAAAAACTCTCGAAAATCCTAGAAAATACTAGAAAAACCCTAAAAAACCCTCGAAAATCCTTGAAAACCCTAGAAAAACCCTTGAAAATCCTAGAAAAGCGTAGAAAACCCTAGAAAAACCCCAGAAAACCTTAGAAAATCCTAGAAAAACCCTCGAAAACCATAGAAAACCATAAAAAACTCTCGAAAATCTTAGAAAATTCTAAAAAAACCTAGAAAACCCTAGAAAAACCCTCAAAAACCATAGAAAACCATAAAAAACTCTCGAAAATCTTAGAAAATTCTAAAAAAACCTAGAAAACCCTAGAAAAAACCTAGAAAAACCTAGAAAACCCTAGAAAAATCCCTCGAAAACCCTAGAAAATCCTAGAAAACCCTAGAGAATCATAGAAAACCCTCGAAAACCATTGAAAACCCTAAAAAACTCTTGAAAACCATAGAAAACCCTAAAAAACCCTCAAAAACCCTAGAAAAACCCTAGAAAATCCTAGAAAATACTAGAAAAACCCTCAAAAACCCTAGAAAATCCTAGAAAAACAAAAAAACCTAGAAAACCCTAGAAAAACCCTAGAAAATCCTAGAAAAGTGTAGAAAACCCTAGAAAATCATGAAACACCCTAGAAAACCCTAGAAGAACCCTAGAAAACCCTAGAAAAACCCTAGAAAATCCTAGAAAAGCTTAGAAAACCCTAGAAAACCCTAAAAAACCCTAGAATAGCCTAGAAAAACCCTAGAAAACCTTAGAAAATCCTAGAAAAATCCACAAAAATCATAGAAAACCATAAAAAACTCTCGAAAATCTTAGAAAATACTAGAAAAAACCTAGAAAACCCTAGAAAAAACCTAGAAAACCCTAGAAAAACCCCTCGAAAACCCTAGATAATCCTAGAAAACCCTAGAAAATCCTAGAAAACCCTCAAACACTATAGAAAACCCTAAAACCCTTGAAAACCCTAGAAAAACCCTCGAAAACCCTAGAAAAACACTAGAAAATCCTAGAAAACCCTAGAAAAACCCTCAAAAACCCTAGAAAATCCTAGAAAACCCTAGAAAAAACCCTAAAAAACCTAGAAAATCGTAGAAAACCCTAGAAAAACCCTAGAAAATCATGGAAAAGCGTAGAAAACCCTAGAAAACCCTGAAAACCCCTAGAAAACCCTAGAAAAACCCTAGAAAATCCTAGAAAAGCGTAGAAAACCCAAGAAAACTCTAGAAAACCCTAGAAAATCCTAGAAAAGTATAGAAAATCTTAGAAAATTCTAGAAAAGCGTAGAAAATCTTAGAAAACCCTAGAAAACCCTACAAAAATCATCAAAAACCGTAGAAAATCCTAGAAAACCCTATACAAACCCTAAAAACCCTAGAAAATCCTAGAAAAACCCTAGAAAATCCTAGAAAAGCGTAAAAAAACCCCAGAAAAATATAGAAAACCCTAAAAAATCCTAGAAAACCCTAGAAAAACCCTAGAAAACCTTAGAAAATCCTAGAAAGAACCTCGAAAACCATAGAAAACCATAAAAAAAACTCTCGAAAACCCTAGAAAACCCTAAAAAACCCTAGAAAACCCTAGAAAAACCCTAGAAAACCTTAGAAAATCCTAGAAAAACCCTCGAAAACCATAGAAAACCATAAAAAACTGTCGAAAATCTTAGAAAATACTAGAAAAAACCTAGAAAACTCTAGAAAAAAACCTAGAAAACCTAGAAAACCCTAGAAAAATCCCTCAAAAACCCTAGAAAACCCTCGAAAACCATAGAAAACCCTAAAAAACTCTTGAAAACCCTTGAAAAACCCTAAAAAACCCTAGAAAAACCTTAGAAAATCCTAGAAAACACTAGAAAAACCCTCAAAAATTCTAGAAAATCTTAGAAAACACTAGAAAAACCCTAAAAAATCTAGAAAACCGTAGAAAACCCTAGAAAAACCCTAGAAACTCCTAGAAAAGCGTAGAAAACCCTAGAAAACCGTGAAAAACCCTAGAAAACCCTAGAAAAACCCTAGAAAATCATAGAAAAGCGTAAAAAACCCTAGAAAACCCTAGAAAAACCCTAGAAAAACCCTAGAAAATCCTAGAAAAGTATACAAAACCATAGAAAACCCTAGAAAACCCTAAAAAACCCTAGAAAACCCTAGAAAAACCCTAGAAAACCCTAGAAAAACCCTAGAAAACCTTAGAAAATCCTAGAAAAAGCCTCGAAAACTGTAGAAAACCATAAAAAACTCTCCAAAATCCTAGAAAATACTAGAAAAACCCTAAAAACCCTCGAAAACCATAGAAAACCATAAAAAACTCTCGAAAATCTTAGAAAATACTAGAAAAAACCTAGAAAACCCTAGAAAAAACCTAGAAAAGCCTAAAAAACCCTAAAAAACCCTAGAAAAACCCCTCGAAAACCCTAGAAAACCCTAGAAAATCCTAGAAAACCCTCGAAAACCTTAGAAAACCCTAAAAAACCCTTGAAAACCCTAGAAAAAACCTAAAAAACCCTCGAAAACCCTAGAAAATCCTAGAAAACTCTAGAAAAACCCTCAAAAACCTAGAAAACCCTAGAAAAACCCTAGATAATCCTAGAAAAGCGTAGAAAACCCTAGAAAATCCTGAAAAACCCTAGAAAACCCTAGAAAACCCTAGAAAAACCCTAGAAAATCCTAGAAAAGTATAGAAAACCCTAGAAATCCCTAGAAAACCCTAGAAAAACCCTAGAAAATTCTAGAAAAGAGTAGAAAACCCTAGAAAACCCTAGAAAACCCAAGAAAAACCCAAGAAAACCTTAGAAAATCCTAGAAAAACCCTCGAAAACCGTAGAAAACCATAAAAAACTCTCGAAAACCCTAGAAAACCCTTGAAAACCCTAGAAAAACCCTAGAAAATTCTAGAAAAGCGTAGAAAACCCTAGAAAACCCTACAAAACCCCTCAAAAACCGTAGAAAATCCTAGACAAACCCTAGAAAACCCTAGAAAAACCCTCGAAAATCCTAGAAAAGCGTAGAAAACCCCAGAAAACCCTAGAAAACCCTAAAAAACCCTAGAAAACCCTAGAAAATCCTTAGAAAATACTAGAAAAAACCTAGAAAACCATAGAAAACCATAAAAAACTCTCGAAAACCCTAGAAAGCCCTAAAAACCCTAGAAAACCTAGAAAAACCCTAGAAAACCTTAGAAAATCCTAGAAAAACCCTCGAAAATCATAGAAAATCATAAAAAAGCTCTCGAAAATCTTAGAAAATACTAGAAAAAACCTAGAAAACCCTAGAAAAAAACCTAGAAAAACCTAGAAAACACTAGAAAAACCCCTCAAAAACCCTAGAAAATCCTAGAAAACCCTCGAAAACCATAGAAAACCCTAAAAAACCCTTGAAAACCCTAGAAAAACCCTAAAAAACCCTCGAAAACCCTAGAAAATCCTAGAAAACACTAGAAAAACCCTCAAAAATCCTTGAAAATCTTAGAAAACCTTAGAAAAACCCTAAAAAAACCTAGAAAATTCTAGAAAAACCGTAGAAAATCCTAGAAAAGCGTAGAAAACCCTAGAAAACTGTGAAAAACCCTACAAAACACTAAAAAAACCCTAGAAAATCCTAGAAAAGCGTAGAAAATCCTAGAAAACCCTAGAAAACCCTAAAAAACCCTAGAAAATCCTAGAAAAACCTAGAAAACCTTAGAAAATCCTAGAAAAATCCTCGAAAACCGTAGAAAACTATAAAAAACTCTCGAAAATCCTAGAAAATACTAGAAAAACCCTAAAAACCTTCGAAAACCCTAGAAAACCCTTGAAAACCCTAGAAAAACCCTAGAAAATCCTAGACAAGCGTAGAAAACCCTAGAAAACCCTCAAAAACCCTAGAAAATCCTTGAAAACCCAAGAAAAACCCAAAAAACTCTAGAAAACCCTAGAAAATACTAGAAAAGCGTAGAAAATCCCAGAAAACCATAGAAAACCCTAAAAAACCCTAGAAAATCCTAGAAAAACCCTAGAAAACCTTAGAAAATCCTAGAAAAAACCTCGAAAACCATAGAAAACCATAAAAAACTCTCGAAAATCCTAGAAAAATACTAGAAAAACCCTAAAAAACCCTCGAAAACCCTTGAAAACCCTAGAAAAACCCTAGAAAATCCTAGAAAAGCGTAGAAAACCCTAGAAAAACCCCAGAAAACCTTAGAAAATCCTAGAAAAACCCTTGAAAACCATAGAAAACCATAAAAAACTCTCGAAAATCTTAGAAAATTCTAAAAAAACCTAGAAAACCCTAGAAAAAACCTAGAAAAACCTAGAAAACCCTAGAAAACCCTAGAAAATCCTAGAAAACTCTAGAAAACCCTAGAGAATCATAGAAAACCCTCGAATACCATTGAAAACCCTAAAAAACCCTTGAAAACCCTAGAAAACCCTAAAAAACCCTCGAAAACCCTAGAAAAACCCTAGAAAATCCTAGAAAACACTAGAAAAACCCTCAAAAACCCTAGAAAATCCTAGAAAACCCTAGAAAAACCAAAAAAACCTAGAAAACCGTAGAAAACCCAAGAAAATCCTAGAAAAGTGTAGAAAACCCTAGAAAATCATGAAAAACCATAGAAAACCCTAGAAAAACCCTAGAAAACCGTTGAAAACCCTAGAAAAACCTTAGAAAATCCTAGAAAAGCTTAGAAAACCCTAAAAAACCCTAGAATACCCTAGAAAAACCCTAGAAAACCTTAGAAAATCCTAGAAAAACCCTCAAAAATCATAGAAAACCATAAAAAACTCTCGAAAATCTTAGATAATACTAGAAAAAACCTAGAAAACCCTAGAAAAACCCCTCGAAAACTCTAGATAATCCTAGAAAACCCTAGAAAATCCTAGAAAACCCTCAAAAACTATAGAAAACCCTTGAAAACCCTAGAAAAACCCTCAAAAACCCTAGAAAATCCTAGAAAACCCTAGAAAAAACCCTAAAAAACCTAGAAAACCGTAGAAAACCCTAGAAAAACCCTAGAAAATCATGGAAAAGCATAGAAAACCCTAGAAAACCCTGAAAAACCCTAGAAAACCCTAGAAAAATCCTAGAAAATCCTAGAAAAGCGTAGAAAACCCAAGAAAACCCTAGAAAACCCTAGAAAATCCTAGAAAAGTATAGAAAATCTTAGAAAATTCTAAAAAAGCGTAGAAAATCTTAGAAAACCCTAGAAAACCATACAAAAACCATAAAAAACCGTAGAAAATCCTAGAAAACCCTAGACAAACCCTAAAAACCCTAGAAAACCCTAGAAAATCCTAGAAAAGCGTAGAAAACCCCAGAAAACTCTAGAAAACCCTAAAAAATCCTAGAAAACCCTAGAAAAACCCTAGAAAACCTTAAAAAATTCTAGAAAGAACCTCGAAAACCATAAAAAACCATAAAAAAACTCTCGAAAACCCTAGAAAACCCTAAAAAACCCTAGAAAACCCTAGAAAAACTCTAGAAAATCTTAGAAAAATCCTAGAAAAACCCTCGAAAACCATAGAAAACCATAAAAAACTCTCAAAAATCTTAGAAAATACTAGAAAAAACCTAGAAAACCCTAGAAAAAACCTAGAAAAACCTAGAAAACCCTAGAAAAACCCCTGAAAAACTCTAGAAAACCTTCGAAAACCATAGAAAACCCTAAAAAACTCTTGAAAATCCTAGAAAAACCCTAAAAAACCCTCGAAAACCCTAGAAAAACCCTAGAAAATCCTAGAAAACACTAGAAAAACCCTCAAAAATTCTAGAAAATCTTAGAAAACACTAGAAAAACCCTAAAAAACCTAGAAAACCGTAGAAAAATACTAGAAACTCCTAGAAAAGCGTAAAAAACCCTAGAAAACCGTGAAAAACCCTAGAAAACCCTAGAAAAACCCTAGAAAATCCTAGAAAAGCGTAGAAAACCCTAGAAAAACCCTAGAAAAATCCTTGAAAATCCTAGAAAAGCATAGAAAACCGTAGAAAACCCTAGAAAACCCTAAAAAACCCTAGAAAACCCCAGAAAAACCCTAGAAAACCTTAGAAAATCCTAGAAAAATCCTCGAAAACCGTAGAAAATACTAGAAAAACTCTCGAAAATCCTAGAAAATACTAGAAAAACCCTAAAAACCCTCGAAAACCATAGATAACCATAAAAAACTCTCGAAAATCTTAGAAAATACTAGAAAAAACCTAGAAAACCCTAGAAAAAACCTAGAAAAACCTAGAAAACCCTAAAAAACCCTAGAAAAACCCCTCGAAAACCTTAGAAAATCCTAGAAAATCCTAGAAAATTTTAGAAAACCCTCGAAAACCATAGAAAACCCTAAAAAACCCTTGAAAACCCTAGAAAAACCATAAAAAACCCTAGAAAAACCCCTGAAAATCCTAGAAAACCCTAGAAAAACCCTCAAAAACCCTAGAAAATCCTAGAAAAAACCCTAAAAAACCTAGAAAACCCTAGAAAAACCCTAGTAAATCCTAGAAAAGCGTAGAAAACTCTAGAAAACCCTGAAAAACCCTAGAAAACCCTAGAAAACCCTAGAAAAACCCTAGAAAATCCTAGAAAAGCGTAGAAATCACAAGAAAACCCTAGAAAAACCCCAGAAAATCCTAGAAAAGCGTAGAAAACCCTAAAAAACCATAAAAAAATCCTAGAAAACCCTAGAAAAACCCTAGAAAACCTTAGAAAATCCTAGAAAAACCCTCGAAAACCGTAGAAAACCATAAAAAACTCTCGAAAATCCTAGAAAATACTAGAAAAACCCAAAAAAACTCTCGAAAACCCTAGAAAACCCTTGAAAACCCTAGAAAAACCCTAGAAAATCCTAGAAAAGCGTAGAAAACCTTACAAAAACCCTCAAAAACCATAGAAAATCCTAGAAAACCCTAGAAAAATACTAAAAACCCTAGAAAACCCTCGAAAAACCCTAAAAAATCCTAGAAAAGCGTAGAAAACCCTAGAAAACCCTAAAAAACCCTAGAAAACCCTAGAAAAAACCTAGAAAACCTTAGAAAATCCTAGAAAAAATCTCGAAAACCATAGAAAACCATAAAAAACTCTCGAAAATCCTAGAAAATACTAGAAAAACCATAAAAAACCCTCGAAAACCCTAGAAAACCCTTGAAAACCCAAGAAAATCCCTAGAAAAGCGTAGAAAACCCTAGAAAACCCTAAAAAACCCTAGAAAACCCTAGAAAAACCCTAGAAAACCTTAGAAAATCCTAGAAAAACTCTCGAAAACCATAGAAAACCATAAAAAACTCTCGAAAATCTTAGAAAATACTATAGAAAACCTAGAAAACCCTAGAAAAACCTAGAAAAACCTAGAAAATCCTAGAAAAGCGTAGAAAACCCTAGAAAAATCCTAGAAAAACCCTCGAAAACCGTAGAAAATCATAAAAAACTCTCGAAAATCCTAGAAAATACAAGAAAAATTCTAAAAAACCCTTGAAAACCCTAGAAAACCCTTGAAAACCCTAGAAAAACCCTAGAAAATTCTAGAAAAGCGTAGAAAATCTTAGAAAACCCTAGAAAACCCTACAAAAACCATCAAAAATCGTAGAAAATCCTAGAAAACCCTAGAAAAACCCTAGAAAATCCTAGAAAAGTGTAGAAAACCCCAGAAAACTCTAGAAAACCCTAAAAAACCCTAGAAAACCCTAGAAAAACCCTAGAAAACCTTAGAAAATCCTAGAAAGAACCTCGAAAACCATAGAAAACCATAAAAAACTCTCGAAAACCCTAGAAAACCCTAAAAAACCCTAGAAAACCCTAGAAAAACCCTAGAAAACCCTAGAAAATCTTAGAAAATCCTACAAAAACCCTCGAAAACCATAGAAAACCATAAAAAACTCTCAAAAATCTTAGAAAATACTAGAAAAAACCTAGAAAACCCTAGAAAAAAACCTAGAAAAACCTAGAAAACCCTAGAAAACCCTAGAAAAACCCCTCAAAAACCCTAGAAAACCCTCGAAAACCATAGAAAATCCTAGAAAAACCTAGAAAAATCCTAGATAACACTAGAAAAACCCTCAAAAATCCTAGAAAATCTTAGAAAACACTAGAAAAATCCTAAAAAACCTAGAAAACCCTAGAAAACCCTAGAAAATCCTAGAAAAGCGTAGAAAACCCTAGATAACCGTGAAAAACCCTAGAAAACCCTAGAAAACCCTAGAAAAACCCTAGAAAATCCTAGAAAAGCGTAGAAAACCCTAGAAAATCCTAGAAAAACCCTAGAAAATCCTAGAAAAGCATAGAAAACCCTAGAAAACCGTGAAAAACCACACAAAACCCTAGAAAAACCCTAGAAAATCCTAGAAAAGCATAGAAAACTCTAGAAAACCCTAAAAATCCTAGAAAACCCTAGAAAAACCTAGAAAACCTTAGAAAATCCTAGAAAAATCCTCGAAAACTGTAGAAAATCATAAAAAACTCTCGAAAATCCTAGAAAATACTAGAAAAACCCTAAAAACCCTAGAAAAACCCTAGAAAATCCTAGAAAAGGGTAGAAAACCCTAGAAAACCCTACAAAAACCCTCAAAAACCCTAGAAAATTCTAGAAAAACCCTAAAAACTCTAGAAAACCCTAGAAAATCCAAGAAAAGCGTAGAAAACCCCAGAAAACCCTAGAAAACCTTAAAAAACCCTAGAAAACCCTAGAAAAAACATAGAAAACCTTAGAAAATCCTAGAAAAATCCTCGAAAACCGTAGAAAACCATAAAAAACTCTCGAAAATTCTAGAAAATACTAGAAAAACCCTAAAAACCCTCGAAAACCCTTGAAAACCGTAGAAAAAATCTAGAAAATCCTAGAAAAGCGTAGAAAACCCTAGAAAACCCTAGAAAAACCATAAAAAACTCTCGAAAATCTAAGAAAATATTAGAAAAAACCTTGAAAAAACCTAGAAAAACCTAGAAAACCCTAGAAAACCCTAGAAAAACCCCTCAAAAACCCTAGAAAACCCTCGAAAACCATAGAAAATCCTAGAAAAACCTAGAAAAACCCTAGATAACACTAGAAAAACCCTCAAAAATCCTAGAAAATCTTAGAAAAATCCTAAAAAACCTAGAAAACCCTAGAAAACCCTAGAAAACCCTAAAAACCCTAGAAAACCCTAGAAAACCCTAGATAACCGTGAAAAACCCTAGAAAACCCTAGAAAAACCCTAGAAAATCCTAGAAAAGCGTAGAAAACCCTAGAAAACCCTAGAAAAACCCTAGAAAATCCCAGAAAAGCATAGAAAACCCTAGAAAACCCTAAAAAACCCTAGAAAACCCTAGAAAAAACATAGAAAACCTTAGAAAATCCTAGAAAAATCCTCGAAAACCGTAGAAAACCATAAAAAACTCTCGAAAATTCTAGAAAATACTAGAAAAACCCTAAAAACCCTCAAAAACCCTTGAAAACCGTAGAAAAACCCTAGAAAATTCTAGAAAAGCGTAGAAAACCCTAGAAAATCCTGCAAAAACCCTCAAAAACCCTAGAAGATCCTAAAAAACCCTAGAAAAATCCTAAAAACCCTAGAAAACCCTAGAAAATCCTAGAAAAGCATAGAAAACCCCAGAAAACCCTAAAAAACCCTAGAAAACCCTAGAAAAACCCTAGAAAACCTTAAAAAATCCTAGAAAAAACCTCGAAAATAATAGAAAACCATAAAAAACTCTCGAAAATCCTAGAAAATACTAGAAAAACTCTAAAAAACCCTCGAAAATCCTAGAAAACCCTTGAAAATCCTAGAAAAACCCTAAAAAATCCTAGAAAAGCGTAGAAAATCCTAGAAAACCCTAGAAAACCCTAAAAAACCCTAGAAAGCCCTAGAAAACCTTAGAAAATCTTAGAAAAACCCTCGAAAACCATAGAAAACCATAAAAAACTCTCAAAAATCTTAGAAAATACTAGAAAAAACCTAGAAAACCCTAGAAAAACCACTCGAAAACCCTAGAAAATCCTAGAAAACCCTAGAAAATCCTAGAGAATCCTAGAAAACCCTCGAAAACCATAGAAAACCCTAAAAATTCCTTGAAAACCCTAGAAAACCCTAAAAAACCCTCGAAAACCCTAGAAAAACCCTAGAGAATCCTAGAAAACACTAGAAAAACCCTCAAAAATCCTAGAAAATCCTAGAAAACCCTAGAAAAATCCTAAAAAACCTAGAAAACCGTAGAAAACCCTAGAAAAACCCTAGAAAATCCTAGAAAAGTGTAGAAAACCCTAGAAAACCCTACAGAAATCATAGAAAACCCTAGAAAATCCTAGAAAACCATAGAAAACCCTAGAAAACCCTAAAAACCCTAGAAAACCCTAGAAAACCTTAGAAAAACCCTAGAAAACCTTAGAAAATCCTAAGAAGACCCTCGAAAACCGTAGAAAATCATAAAAAACTCTCGAAAATCCTAGAAAATACTAGAAAAACCCTAAAAACCCTTGAAAACCCTAGAAAACCCTTGAAAACCCAAGAAAAACCCTAGAAAACCCTAGAAAAACACTAAAAATCCTAGAAAACCCTCGAAAAACCCTAGAAAATCCTAGCAAAGCGTAGAAAACCCCAGAAAACCCTAGAAAACCCTAAAAAACCCTAGAAAACCCTAGAAAAATCCTAGAAAACCATAGAAAATCCTAGAAAAAACCTCGAAAACCATAGAAAACCATAAAAAACTCTCAAAAATCCTAGAAAATACTAGAAAAACCATAAAAAACCATCGAAAACCCTAGAAAACCCTTGAAAACCCTAGAAAAACCCTAGAAAAGCATAGAAAACCCTAGAAACCCTAGAAAACCCTTAAAAACCCTAGAAAACCCTAGAAAAACCCTAAAAAACCTTAGAAAATCCTAGAAAAACCCTCGAAAACCATAGAAAATCATAAAAAACTCTTGAAAATCTTAGAAAATACTAGAAAAAACCTAGAAAACCCTAGAAAAAACCTAGAAAAACCTAGAAAACCCTAAAAAACCCTAGAAAAACCCCTCGAAAACTCTAGAAAATCCTAGAAAACCCTAGAAAACCCTAGAAAACCCTAGAAAAACCCTAGAAAATCCTAGAAAAGCGTAGAAAACCCTAAAAAACCCTAGAAAACCCTAGAAAAACCCTAGAAAACCTTAGAAAATCCTAGAAAAACCCTCGAAAACAATAGAAAACCATAAAAAACTCTCGAAAATCTTAGAAAATACTAGAAAAAACCTAGAAAAACCTAGAAAAAACCTAGAAAAACCCCTCAAAAATCCTAGAAAATCCTAGAAAATCCTAGAAAACCCTCGAAAACCTTAGAAAACCCTAAAACCCCTTGAAAACCCTAGAAAAATCCTAAAAAACCCTCGAAAACCCTAGAAAATCCTAGAAAACTCTAGAAAAACCCTCAAAAACCTAGAAAACCCTAGAAAAACCCTAGAAAATCCTAGAAAAGCGTAGAAAACCCTAGAAAACCCTGAAAACCCTAGAAAACCCTAGAAAATCCTAGAAAAACCCTAGAAAATCCTAGAAAAGCATAGAAAACCCTAGAAAACCCTAGAAAAACCATAGAAAATCCTAGAAAAGAGTAGAAAACCCTAGAAAACCCAAGAAAAACCCAAGAAAACCTTAGAAAATCCTAGAAAAACCCTCGAAAACCGTAGAAAACCATAAAAAACTCTCGAAAATCCAAGAAAATACAAGAAAAATCCTAAAAAACCCTCGAAAACCCTTGAAAACCCTAGAAAAACCCTAGAAAATTCTAGAAAAGCGTATAAAACCCTAGAAAACCCTACAAAAACCCTCAAAAACCGTAGAAAATCCTAGAAAACCCTAGACAAACCCTAAAAATCCTAGAAAACCCTAGAAAACCCTAGAAAATCCTAGAAAAGCGTAGAAAACCCCAGAAAACCCTAGAAAACCCTAAAAAACCCTAGAAAACCCTAGAAAAACCCTAGAAAACCTTAGAAAATCCTAGAAAGAACCTCGAAAACCATAGAAAACCATAAAAAACTCTCGAAAACCCTAGAAAGCCCTAAAAAGCCCTAGAAAACCCTAGAAAAACCCTAGAAAACCTTAGAAAATCCTAGAAAAACCCTCGAAAATAATAGAAAACCATAAAAAACCTCTCGAAAATCTTAGAAAATACTAGAAAAAACCTAGAAAACCCTAGAAAAACCCCTCGAAAACCCTAGAAAATCCTAGAAAACCCTCGAAAACCATAGAAAACTCTAAAAAACCCTTGAAAACCCTAGAAAAACCCTAAAAAACCCTCGAAAACCCTTGAAAAACCCAAGAAAATCCTAGAAAACACTAGAAAAACCCTCAAAAATCCTTGAAAATCCTAGAAAACCCTAGAAAGCCCCTAAAAAAACCTAGAAAATCGTAGAAAACCCTAGAAAAACAGTAGAAAATCCTAGAAAAGCGTAGAAAATCCTAGAAAACTGTGAAAAACCCTACAAAACTAGGAAATCCTAGAAAAGCGTAGAAAATCCTAGAAAATCCTAGAAAACCCTAAAAAACCTTAGAAAACCCTAGAAAAACCCTAGAAAACCTTAGAAAATCCTAGAAAAACCCTCGAAAACCGTAGAAAACCATAAAAAACTCTCGAAAATCCTAGAAAATACTAGAAAAACCCTAAAAACCTTCGAAAACCCTAGAAAACCCTTGAAAACCCTAGAAAAGCGTAGAAAACCCTAGAAAACCCTAGAAAAACCCTAAAAAACCTTAGAAAAAAAACCCTCAAAAATCCTTGAAAATCCTAGAAAACCCTAGAAAGCCCCTAAAAAAACCTAGAAAATCGTAGAAAACCCTTGAAAAACAGTAGAAAATCCTAGAAAAGCGTAGAAAATCCTAGAAAACTGTGAAAAACCCTACAAAACACTAGAAAAACCCTAGAAAACCCTAAAAAACCCTAGAAAACCCTAGAAAAACCTAGAAAACTTTAGAAAATCCTAGAAAAATCCTCGGAAACCGTAGAAAACCATAAAAAACTCTCGAAAATCCTAGAAAATACTAGAAAAACCCTAAAAACCTTCGAAAACCCTAGAAAACCCTTGAAAACCCTAGAAAAGCGTAGAAAACCCTAGAAAACCCTAGAAAAACCCTAAAAAATCCTACAAAAGCGTAGAATACCCTATAAAACCCTGGAAACCCTTACAAAAACCCTCAAAAACCCTAGAAAAACCCTAGAAAACCTTAGAAAATCCTAGAAAAACCTTCGAAAACCGTTGAAAACCATAAAAAACTCTCGATAATCCTAGAAAATACTAGAAAAACCCTAAAAAACCCTCGAAAACCCTAGAAAACCCTTGAAAACCCTAGAAAAACCCTAGAAAATCCTAGAAAAGCGTAGAAAACCCTAGAAAACCCTACAAAAACCCTCAAAAACCCTAGAAAAACCCTAGAAAAGCGTAGCAAACCCCAGAAAACCCTAGAAAACTATAAAAAACCCTAGAAAACCCTAGAAAATCCCTAGAAAACCTTAGAAAACCCTAGAAAAACCTAGAAAATCCTAGAAAAAACCTAGAAAACTATAAAAAGCTTTCGAAAATCTTAGAAAATACTAGAAAAAGCCTAAAAAACCCTCGAAAACCCTAGAAAACCCTTGAAAACCCTTGAAAAACCGTAGAAAATCCTAGAAAAGCGTAGAAAACCCTAGAAACCCCATCAAAAACCCTCAAAAACCCTAGAAAAACCCTAAAAACCCTAGAAAAACTGTAGAAAATCCTAGAAAATCCCAGAAAACCCTAGAAAACCCTAAAAAACCCTAGAAACCCCTAGAAAAATCCTAGAAAACCTTAGAAAATCCTAGAAAAACCCTCGAAAACCGTAGAAAACCGTAAAAAACTCTCGAAAATCCTAGAAAATACTAGAAAAAGCATAAAAATCCCTCGAAAACCCTAGATAGAAAATCCTAGAAAAGCGTAGAAACCCTAGAAAACCCTTGAAAACCCTAGAAAACCCTAGAAACCCCAACAAAAACCCTCAAAAACCATAGCCCTAGAAAACCTTAGAAAATCCTAGAAAAACCCTCGAAAACCGTAGAAAACCGTAAAAAACTCTCGAAAATCCTAGAAAATACTAGAAAAAGCATAAAAATCCCTCGAAAACCCTAGATAGAAAATCCTAGAAAAGCGTAGAAACCCTAGAAAACCCTTGAAAACCCTAGAAAACCCTAGAAACCCCAACAAAAACCCTCAAAAACCATAGCCCTAGAAAACCTTAGAAAATCCTAGAAAAACCCTCGAAAACCGTAGAAAACCGTAAAAAACTCTCGAAAATCCTAGAAAATACTAGAAAAAGCATAAAAATCCCTCGAAAACCCTAGATAGAAAATCCTAGAAAAGCGTAGAAACCCTAGAAAACCCTTGAAAACCCTAGAAAACCCTAGAAACCCCAACAAAAACCCTCAAAAACCATAGCCCTAGAAAACCTTAGAAAATCCTAGAAAAACCCTCGAAAACCGTAGAAAACCGTAAAAAACTCTCGAAAATCCTAGAAAATACTAGAAAAAGCATAAAAATCCCTCGAAAACCCTAGATAGAAAATCCTAGAAAAGCGTAGAAACCCTAGAAAACCCTTGAAAACCCTAGAAAACCCTAGAAACCCCAACAAAAACCCTCAAAAACCATAGCCCTAGAAAACCTTAGAAAATCCTAGAAAAACCCTCGAAAACCGTAGAAAACCGTAAAAAACTCTCGAAAATCCTAGAAAATACTAGAAAAAGCATAAAAATCCCTCGAAAACCCTAGATAGAAAATCCTAGAAAAGCGTAGAAACCCTAGAAAACCCTTGAAAACCCTAGAAAACCCTAGAAACCCCAACAAAAACCCTCAAAAACCATAGCCCTAGAAAACCTTAGAAAATCCTAGAAAAACCCTCGAAAACCGTAGAAAACCGTAAAAAACTCTCGAAAATCCTAGAAAATACTAGAAAAAGCATAAAAATCCCTCGAAAACCCTAGATAGAAAATCCTAGAAAAGCGTAGAAACCCTAGAAAACCCTTGAAAACCCTAGAAAACCCTAGAAACCCCAACAAAAACCCTCAAAAACCATAGCCCTAGAAAACCTTAGAAAATCCTAGAAAAACCCTCGAAAACCGTAGAAAACCGTAAAAAACTCTCGAAAATCCTAGAAAATACTAGAAAAAGCATAAAAATCCCTCGAAAACCCTAGATAGAAAATCCTAGAAAAGCGTAGAAACCCTAGAAAACCCTTGAAAACCCTAGAAAACCCTAGAAAACCCTACAAAAACCCTCAAAAACCCTAGAAAATTCTAGAATCCTCGAAAACCGTAGAAAACCATAAAAAACTCTCGAAAATCCTAGAAAATACAAGAAAAATCCTAAAAAACCCTCGAAAACCCTAGAAAACCCTTGAAAACCCTAGAAAAACCCTAGAAAATTCTAGAAAAGCATAGAAAATCCTAGAAAACCCTAGAAAACCCTACAAAAACCATCAAAAACCGTAGAAAATCTTAGAAAATCCTAGAAAAACCTAGAAAACCCTAGAAAAAACCTAGAAATCCATAAAAAAACTCTCAAAAATCCTAGAAAATACTAGAAAAACCTAGAAAATCCTAGAAAAGCGTAGAAAACCCTAGAAAAGCCCTAGAAAATCCTAGAAAAGCGTAGAAACCCTAGAAAACCCTTGAAAATGCTAAAAAATCCTAGAAAAACCTAGAAAAACCCTAGAAAACCTTAGGAAATCCTAGAAAACCCTCGAAAACCCTAGAAAACCCTTGAAAACCCTAGAAAAACCGTAGAAAATCCTAGAAAAGCGTAGAAAACCCTAGAAAACCCTAGAAACCCCAACAAAAACCCTCAAAAACCATAGAAAATCCTAAAAAACCCTAGAAAAACCCTAGAGAATCCTAGAAAACCCCAGAAAACCCTAGAAAACCCTAAAAAACCCTAGAAACCCCTAGAAAAATACTAGAAAACCTTAGAAAATCCTATAAAAAACCTCGAAAACCATAGAAAACCATAAAAAACTCTCGAAAATCCTAGAAAATACTAGAAAAACCCTAAAAAACCCTCGAAAACCCTAGAAAACTTTTGAAAACCCTAGAAAAACCATAGAAAATCCTAGAAAAGCGTAGAAAACCCTAGAAAACCCTAAAAAACCCTAGAAAACCCTAGAAAAACCCTAGAAAACCTTAGAAAATCCTAGAAAAACCCTCGAAAACCATAGAAAACCATAAAAAACTCTCGAAAATCTAAGAAAATACTAGAAAAAACCTAGAAAACCCTAGAAAAAACCTAGAAAAACCAAGAAAACCCTAGAAAACCCTAGAAAAACCATAGAAAATCCTAGAAAACCCTAGAAAACCCTAGAAGATCCTAGAAAACCCTCGAAAATCATAGAAAACCCTAAAAAACCCTTGAAAATTCTAGAAAAACCCTAAAAACCCCTCGAAAACCCTAGAAAAGAGAAAACCCTAGAAAAAACCTAGAAAAACCTAGAAAACCCTAGAAAAACCCCTCGAAAACCCTAGAAAATCCTAGAAAACCCTAGGAAACCCTAGAAGATCCTAGAAAACCCTCGAAAATCATAGAAAATCCTAAAAAACCCTTGAAAATTCTAGAAAAACCCCTCGAAAACCCTAGAAAAACCCTAGAAAATCCTAGATAACGCTAGAAAAACCCTCAAAAACACTAGAAAATCCTAGAAAATCCTAGAAAAACCCTAAAAAACCTAGAAAACTGTAGAAAACCCTAGAAAACCCTAGAAAACCCCAGAAAACCATAGAAAACCCTAAAAAACCCGAGAAAACCCTAGAAAAATCCTAGAAAACCTTAGAAAATCCTAGAAAAAACCTCGAAAACCTTAGAAAACCATAAAAAACTCTCGAAAATTTTAGAAAATACTAGAAAAAGCATAAAAATCCCTCGAAAACCCTAGAAAACCCTTGAAAACCCTAGAAAAACTCTAGAAAATCCTAGAAAAGCGTAGAAAATCCTAGAAAACCCTAGAAAACCCTAAAAAACCCTAGAAAAACCCTAGAAAACCTTAGAAAATCCTAGAAAAAACCTCGAAAATCGTAGAAAACCATAAAAAACTCGCAAAAATCCTAGAAAATACTAAAAAAACCCAAAAAAACCTCGATAACCCTAGAAAACCCTTGAAAACCCTAGAAAACCCTAGAAAACCCTAAAAAAACCCTAGAAAATCCTAGAAAAGCGTAGAAAACCCTAGAAAAACTCTAGAAAATCCTAGAAAAGCGTAGAAAACCCTTGAAAACCCTTGAAAAACCCTAGAAAAACCCTAGAAAAACCCCTAAAAAACCCTTAGAAAATTCTAGAAAAGCGTAGAAAATCCTAGAAAACCCTAAAAAACCCTAGAAAAACCCTAGACCCTAGAAAAAAATCCTAGAAAAACCCTCGAAAACCGTAGAAAACCGTAAAAAACTCTCGAAAATCCTAGAAAATACTAGAAAAACCCTAAACCCTAAACGAAAACCCTAGAAAAACCCTAGAAAATCCTAGAAAAGCGTAAAAAGCCCTAGAAAACCCTAGAAAACCCTAAAAAACACTAGAAAACCCTAGAAAAACCCTAGAAAACCTTAGAAAA
>NW_015496061.1:20926-29335 GCF_000816755.2 Arachis ipaensis
ACCCTCAGAAATACCTAGAAAACCCTAAAAAATCTAAGAAAATCATAGAAAATCCTTGAAAATTCTAGAAAACCAAGGAAAAACTCTTGAAAACCCTAGAAAATCCTAGAAAAACCCTCGAAAACAATAGAAATTCCTAAAAAACTCTTGAAGACCCTAGAAAACCCTAAGAAAACCATAGAAAACCCTATAAATCCATAGAAAATCCTAGAAAACCCTAGAAAAACCCTAGAAAATCCTAGAAAAGCGTAGAAAATCCTAGAAAATCCTTAGAAATCCCTAGAAAACCCTAAAAAACCCAAAGAAAATCTTTGAAAACCCTTGAAAATCCTATAAAACCCAAGAAAACCCTAGAAAATCCTAGAAAAACCCTCGAAAACTATAGAAAACCCAAAAAAACTCTCGAAAATCCTAGAAAATACTAGAAAAACCCTAAAAAACCCCTCGAAAATCCTATAAAAACCCTAGAAAAACCTAGAAAACCCCAGAAAACCTTATAAAAACCCTCGAAAACCCTTGAAAATCCTAGAAAATTCTAGAAAAACCCTAGAAAATGCTAGAAAAGCGTAGAAAACCATAGAAAACACTAGAAAACTCTTAGAAAACCCTAGAATACCCTCAGAATTCTCTAGAAAACCCTCGAAAACCCAAGAAAACCCTAGAAAATCCAAGAAAGACCCTCGAAAACCATAGAAAATCCTAAAAAACCCTCGAAAATCCTAGAAAATACTAGAAAAACCCTAAAAAAGCCCTTGAAAACCCTAGAAAACTTTAAAAAACCCTAGAAAACCCTAGAAAAACCTTCGAAAACCCTAGAAAATCCTAGAAAACCTTAGAAAAACCTAGAAAAACACTAGAAAATCCTAGAATATCGTAGAAAACCATAAAAAAACCCAACAAAAACCTAGAAAACTCCTAGAAAAACCTAGAAAACCCTCAGAAATTCCTAGAAAACCAAAGAAAATCCTAGAAAACCCTTGAAAATCCTTGAAAACCCTAGAAAAATCCTAGAAATTCCTAGAAAACCCTTAGAAATCCCTAGAAAATCAAAGAAAACCCTAGAAAATCCTAGAAAAGCGTAGAAAACCCCAGAAAACCCTAGAAAACCCTAAAAAACCCTAGAAAACCCTAGAAAAATCCTAGAAAACCTTAGAAAATCCTGGAAAAAACCTCGAAAACCATAGAAAACCATAAAAAACTCTCGAAAATCCTAGAGAATACTAGAAAAAGCATAAAAATCCCTCGAAAACCCTAGAAAACCCTTGAAAACCCTAGAAAAACTCTAGAAAATCCTAGAAAAGCGTAGAAAATCCTAGAAAACCCTAAAAAACCCTAGAAAAACCCTCGAAAACCGTAGAAAACCATAAAAAATTCGCAAAAATCCTAGAAAGAACTAAAAAAACCCTAAAAAACCTTGATAACCCTAGAAAACCCTTGAAAACCCTAGAAAAACCCTAGAAAATCCTAGAAAAGCGTAGAAAACCCTAGAAAACCCTAGAAAAACTCGTAGGAAATCCTAGAAAACCCTAGAAAAACTCTAGAAAATCCTAGAAAAGCGTAGAAAACCCTTGAAAACCCTTGAAAAACCCTAGAAAAACCCTAGAAAAACCCCTAAAAAACCCTAGAAAAACACTAGAAAAACCCCTAAAAAACCCTAGAAAAACCTAGAAAAACCCTAGAAAACCTTAGAAAATCCTAGAAAAACCCTCGAAAACCGTAAAAAACTCTCGAAAATCCGAGAAAATACTAGAAAAACCCTAAAAAACCCTCGAAAACCCTAGAAAACCCTTTTGAAAACCATAGAAAATCCTAGAAAACCCTAGAAAAACCCTAGAAAATCCTAGAAAAGCGTAGAAAACCCTTAAAAAACACTAGAAAACCCTAGAAAAACCCTAGAAAACCTTAGAAAACCCTAGAAAAACCTAGAAAACCCAGAAAAAACCTAGAAATCCATAAAAAAACTCTCAAAAATCCTAGAAAATACTAGAAAAACCCTAAAAGACCCTCGAAAACACTAGAAAACCCTTGAAAACCCTAGAAAAACCCTAAAAAATCCTACAAAAGCGTAGAATACCCTATAAAACCCAAGAAACCCTTACAAAAACCCACAAAAACCCTTGATAATCCTAAAAAACCCTAGAAAATCCTAGAAAAGCGTAGAAAACCCTAGAAAATCCTAGAAAAGCCCTAGAAAATCCTAGAAAAGCGTAGAAAATCCCTAGAAAAACCTAGAAAAACCTAGAAAACCCTAGAAAAAACCTAGAAAAACCTAGAAAATCCTAGAAAAACCCCTCGAAAACCCTAGAAAATCCTAGAAAACCCTAGGAAACCCTAGAAGATCCTAAAAAACCCTCGAAAATCATAGAAAATCCTAAAAAACCCTTGAAAATTCTAGAAAAACCCTAAAAACCCCTCGAAAACCCTAGAAAATCCTAGAAAACGCTAGAAAAACCCTCAAAAACCTAGAAAATCCTAGAAAATCCTAGAAAAACCCTAAAAAACCTAGAAAACCGTAGAAAACCCTAGGAAATCCTAGAAAAGCGTAGAAAACCCCAGAAAACCCTAGAAAACCCTAAAAAACCCTAGAAAACCCTAGAAAAATCCTAGAAAACCTTAGAAAATCTTAGAAAAAACCTCGAAAACCATAGAAAACCATAAAAAACTCTCGAAAATCCTAGAAAATACTAGAAAAAGCATAAAAATCCCTCGAAAACCCTAGAAAACCCTAGAAAAATCCTAGAAAACCTTAGAAAATCTTAGAAAAAACCTCGAAAACCATAGAAAACCATAAAAAACTCTCGAAAATCCTAGAAAATACTAGAAAAAGCATAAAAATCCCTCGAAAACCCTAGAAAACCCTAGAAAAACTCTAGAAAATCCTAGAAAAGCGTAGAAAATCCTAGAAAACCCTAGAAAACCCTAAAAAATCCTAGAAAAACCCTAGAAAACATTAGAAAATCCTAGAAATACCCTCGAAAACCATAGACTAGAAAACCCTAAAAAACGCTAGAAAACCCTTGAAAACGCTAAAAAACCCTAGAGAATCCTAGAAAACCCTCGAAAACCGTAGAAAACCCTAGAAGACTCCAGAAAACCCTAGAAAACTTTTGAAATCCCTAGAAAAACCATAGAAAATCTTGGAAAAGCGTAGAAAACCCTAGAAGACTCCAGAAAACCCTAGAAAACTTTTGAAATCCCTAGAAAAACCATAGAAAATCTTGGAAAAGCGTAGAAAACCCTAGAAGACTCCAGAAAACCCTAGAAAACTTTTGAAATCCCTAGAAAAACCATAGAAAATCTTGGAAAAGCGTAGAAAACCCTAGAAGACTCCAGAAAACCCTAGAAAACTTTTGAAATCCCTAGAAAAACCATAGAAAATCTTGGAAAAGCGTAGAAAACCCTAGAAGACTCCAGAAAACCCTAGAAAACTTTTGAAATCCCTAGAAAAACCATAGAAAATCTTGGAAAAGCGTAGAAAACCCTAGAAGACTCCAGAAAACCCTAGAAAACTTTTGAAATCCCTAGAAAAACCATAGAAAATCTTGGAAAAGCGTAGAAAACCCTAGAAGACTCCAGAAAACCCTAGAAAACTTTTGAAATCCCTAGAAAAACCATAGAAAATCTTGGAAAAGCGTAGAAAACCCTAGAAGACTCCAGAAAACCCTAGAAAACTTTTGAAATCCCTAGAAAAACCATAGAAAATCTTGGAAAAGCGTAGAAAACCCTAGAAGACTCCAGAAAACCCTAGAAAACTTTTGAAATCCCTAGAAAAACCATAGAAAATCTTGGAAAAGCGTAGAAAACCCTAGAAGACTCCAGAAAACCCTAGAAAACTTTTGAAATCCCTAGAAAAACCATAGAAAATCTTGGAAAAGCGTAGAAAACCCTAGAAGACTCCAGAAAACCCTAGAAAACTTTTGAAATCCCTAGAAAAACCATAGAAAATCTTGGAAAAGCGTAGAAAACCCTAGAAGACTCCAGAAAACCCTAGAAAACTTTTGAAATCCCTAGAAAAACCATAGAAAATCTTGGAAAAGCGTAGAAAACCCTAGAAGACTCCAGAAAACCCTAGAAAACTTTTGAAATCCCTAGAAAAACCATAGAAAATCTTGGAAAAGCGTAGAAAACCCTAGAAGACTCCAGAAAACCCTAGAAAACTTTTGAAATCCCTAGAAAAACCATAGAAAATCTTGGAAAAGCGTAGAAAACCCTAGAAGACTCCAGAAAACCCTAGAAAACTTTTGAAATCCCTAGAAAAACCATAGAAAATCTTGGAAAAGCGTAGAAAACCCTAGAAGACTCCAGAAAACCCTAGAAAACTTTTGAAATCCCTAGAAAAACCATAGAAAATCTTGGAAAAGCGTAGAAAACCCTAGAAGACTCCAGAAAACCCTAGAAAACTTTTGAAATCCCTAGAAAAACCATAGAAAATCTTGGAAAAGCGTAGAAAACCCTAGAAGACTCCAGAAAACCCTAGAAAACTTTTGAAATCCCTAGAAAAACCATAGAAAATCTTGGAAAAGCGTAGAAAACCCTAGAAGACTCCAGAAAACCCTAGAAAACTTTTGAAATCCCTAGAAAAACCATAGAAAATCTTGGAAAAGCGTAGAAAACCCTAGAAGACTCCAGAAAACCCTAGAAAACTTTTGAAATCCCTAGAAAAACCATAGAAAATCTTGGAAAAGCGTAGAAAACCCTAGAAGACTCCAGAAAACCCTAGAAAACTTTTGAAATCCCTAGAAAAACCATAGAAAATCTTGGAAAAGCGTAGAAAACCCTAGAAGACTCCAGAAAACCCTAGAAAACTTTTGAAATCCCTAGAAAAACCATAGAAAATCTTGGAAAAGCGTAGAAAACCCTAGAAGACTCCAGAAAACCCTAGAAAACTTTTGAAATCCCTAGAAAAACCATAGAAAATCTTGGAAAAGCGTAGAAAACCCTAGAAGACTCCAGAAAACCCTAGAAAACTTTTGAAATCCCTAGAAAAACCATAGAAAATCTTGGAAAAGCGTAGAAAACCCTAGAAGACTCCAGAAAACCCTAGAAAACTTTTGAAATCCCTAGAAAAACCATAGAAAATCTTGGAAAAGCGTAGAAAACCCTAGAAGACTCCAGAAAACCCTAGAAAACTTTTGAAATCCCTAGAAAAACCATAGAAAATCTTGGAAAAGCGTAGAAAACCCTAGAAGACTCCAGAAAACCCTAGAAAACTTTTGAAATCCCTAGAAAAACCATAGAAAATCTTGGAAAAGCGTAGAAAACCCTAGAAGACTCCAGAAAACCCTAGAAAACTTTTGAAATCCCTAGAAAAACCATAGAAAATCTTGGAAAAGCGTAGAAAACCCTAGAAGACTCCAGAAAACCCTAGAAAACTTTTGAAATCCCTAGAAAAACCATAGAAAATCTTGGAAAAGCGTAGAAAACCCTAGAAGACTCCAGAAAACCCTAGAAAACTTTTGAAATCCCTAGAAAAACCATAGAAAATCTTGGAAAAGCGTAGAAAACCCTAGAAGACTCCAGAAAACCCTAGAAAACTTTTGAAATCCCTAGAAAAACCATAGAAAATCTTGGAAAAGCGTAGAAAACCCTAGAAGACTCCAGAAAACCCTAGAAAACTTTTGAAATCCCTAGAAAAACCATAGAAAATCTTGGAAAAGCGTAGAAAACCCTAGAAGACTCCAGAAAACCCTAGAAAACTTTTGAAATCCCTAGAAAAACCATAGAAAATCTTGGAAAAGCGTAGAAAACCCTAGAAGACTCCAGAAAACCCTAGAAAACTTTTGAAATCCCTAGAAAAACCATAGAAAATCTTGGAAAAGCGTAGAAAACCCTAGAAGACTCCAGAAAACCCTAGAAAACTTTTGAAATCCCTAGAAAAACCATAGAAAATCTTGGAAAAGCGTAGAAAACCCTAGAAGACTCCAGAAAACCCTAGAAAACTTTTGAAATCCCTAGAAAAACCATAGAAAATCTTGGAAAAGCGTAGAAAACCCTAGAAGACTCCAGAAAACCCTAGAAAACTTTTGAAATCCCTAGAAAAACCATAGAAAATCTTGGAAAAGCGTAGAAAACCCTAGAAGACTCCAGAAAACCCTAGAAAACTTTTGAAATCCCTAGAAAAACCATAGAAAATCTTGGAAAAGCGTAGAAAACCCTAGAAGACTCCAGAAAACCCTAGAAAACTTTTGAAATCCCTAGAAAAACCATAGAAAATCTTGGAAAAGCGTAGAAAACCCTAGAAGACTCCAGAAAACCCTAGAAAACTTTTGAAATCCCTAGAAAAACCATAGAAAATCTTGGAAAAGCGTAGAAAACCCTAGAAGACTCCAGAAAACCCTAGAAAACTTTTGAAATCCCTAGAAAAACCATAGAAAATCTTGGAAAAGCGTAGAAAACCCTAGAAGACTCCAGAAAACCCTAGAAAACTTTTGAAATCCCTAGAAAAACCATAGAAAATCTTGGAAAAGCGTAGAAAACCCTAGAAGACTCCAGAAAACCCTAGAAAACTTTTGAAATCCCTAGAAAAACCATAGAAAATCTTGGAAAAGCGTAGAAAACCCTAGAAGACTCCAGAAAACCCTAGAAAACTTTTGAAATCCCTAGAAAAACCATAGAAAATCTTGGAAAAGCGTAGAAAACCCTAGAAGACTCCAGAAAACCCTAGAAAACTTTTGAAATCCCTAGAAAAACCATAGAAAATCTTGGAAAAGCGTAGAAAACCCTAGAAGACTCCAGAAAACCCTAGAAAACTTTTGAAATCCCTAGAAAAACCATAGAAAATCTTGGAAAAGCGTAGAAAACCCTAGAAGACTCCAGAAAACCCTAGAAAACTTTTGAAATCCCTAGAAAAACCATAGAAAATCTTGGAAAAGCGTAGAAAACCCTAGAAGACTCCAGAAAACCCTAGAAAACTTTTGAAATCCCTAGAAAAACCATAGAAAATCTTGGAAAAGCGTAGAAAACCCTAGAAGACTCCAGAAAACCCTAGAAAACTTTTGAAATCCCTAGAAAAACCATAGAAAATCTTGGAAAAGCGTAGAAAACCCTAGAAGACTCCAGAAAACCCTAGAAAACTTTTGAAATCCCTAGAAAAACCATAGAAAATCTTGGAAAAGCGTAGAAAACCCTAGAAGACTCCAGAAAACCCTAGAAAACTTTTGAAATCCCTAGAAAAACCATAGAAAATCTTGGAAAAGCGTAGAAAACCCTAGAAGACTCCAGAAAACCCTAGAAAACTTTTGAAATCCCTAGAAAAACCATAGAAAATCTTGGAAAAGCGTAGAAAACCCTAGAAGACTCCAGAAAACCCTAGAAAACTTTTGAAATCCCTAGAAAAACCATAGAAAATCTTGGAAAAGCGTAGAAAACCCTAGAAGACTCCAGAAAACCCTAGAAAACTTTTGAAATCCCTAGAAAAACCATAGAAAATCTTGGAAAAGCGTAGAAAACCCTAGAAGACTCCAGAAAACCCTAGAAAACTTTTGAAATCCCTAGAAAAACCATAGAAAATCTTGGAAAAGCGTAGAAAACCCTAGAAAAACTCCTCGAAAACCCTAGAAAATCCTAGAAAACCCTAAAAAACCCTAGAGAATCCTAAAAAACCCTTGAAAACCCTAGAAAACCCTAAAAAACACTCGAAAACCCTAAAAAAACCCTAGAAAATCCGAGAAAACACTAGAAAAACCCTCAAAAACCCAAGAAAACCCTAGAAAAACCCTAAAAAATCTAGAAAACCGTAGAAAACCCTAGAAAACAATGAAAAACCCTAGAAAATCCTAGAAAAGCGTAGAAAACCCTAGAAAATCCTAGAAAAGCCCTAGAAAATCCTAGAAAAGCGTAGAAAACCCTAGAAAACCCTAGAAAAGCGTAGAAAACCCCAGAAAACCCTAGAAAACTATAAAAAAACCCTAGAAAACCCTAGAAAATCCCTAGAAAACTATAAAAAGCTCTCGAAAATCTTAGAAAATACTAGAAAAAGCCTAAAAAACCCTCGAAAACCCTAGAAAACCCTTGAAAACCCTAGAAAAACCGTAGAAAATCCTAAAAAACCCTAGAAAAACCCTAAAAACCCTAGAAAAACCCTAGAAAATCCTAGAAAACCCCAGAAAACCCTAAAAAACCCTAGAAACCCCTAGAAAAATCCTAGAAAACCTTAGAAAATCCTAGAAAAAACTTCGAAAACCATAGAAAACCATAAAAAACTCTCGAAAATACTAGAAAATACTAGAAAAACCCTAAAAAACCCTCGAAAACCCTAGAAAACTCTTGAAAACCCTAAAAAAACCATAGAAAATCCTAGAAAAGCGTAGAAAACCCTAGAAAACCCTAAAAAACCCTAGAAAACCCTAGAAAAACCCTAGAAAACCTTAGAAAATCCTAGAAAAACCCTCGAAAACCATAAAAAACTCT
>NW_015496061.1:31001-38628 GCF_000816755.2 Arachis ipaensis
CAACAAAACCCTAGAAAAACCCTAGAAAACCTTAGAAAATCCTAGAAAAACCCTCGAAAACCATAGAAAACCATAAAAAACTCTCGAAAATCTAAGAAAATATTATAAAAAACCTATAAAACCCTAGAAAAATCCTAGAAAAACCTAGAAAACCCTAGAAAAACCCCTCGAAAACCCTAGAAAATCCTAGAAAACCCTAGAAGATCCTAGAAAACCCTCGAAAATCATAGAAAATCCTAAAAAACCCTTGAAAAATCTAGAAAAACCCTAAAAACCCCTCAAAAACCCTAGAAAAACCCTAGAAAATCCTAGAAAACGCTAGAAAAACCCTCAAAAACCCTAGAAAATCCTAGAAAATCCTAGAAAAGCGTAGAAAACCCCAGAAAACCTTAGAAATCCCTAAAAAACCCTAGAAAACCCTAGAAAAACTCAAGAAAATCCTAGAAAAGCGTAGAAAACCCCAGAAAACCTTAGAAATCCCTAAAAAACCCTAGAAAACCCTAGAAAAACTCAAGAAAATCCTAGAAAAGCGTAGAAAACCCCAGAAAACCTTAGAAATCCCTAAAAAACCCTAGAAAACCCTAGAAAAACCCCTCGAAAACCCTAGAAGACCATAAAAAACTCTCGAAAATCCTAGAAAATACTAGAAAAAGCATAAAAATCCCTCGAAAACCCTAGAAAACCCTAGAAAAACTCAAGAAAATCCTAGAAAAGCGTAGAAAATCCTTGAAAACCCTAGAAAACCCTAAAAAATCCTAGAAAAACCCTAGAAAACATTAGAAAATCCTAGAAATACCCTCGAAAACCATAGAAAACAATAAAAAACTCTCGAAAATCTTAGAAAATACTAGAAAAAACCTAGAAAACCCTAGAAAAAACCTAGGAAATCCTAGAAAAGCGTAGAAAATCCTAGAAAACCCTAAAAAACCCTAGAAAACCCTAGAAAAACCCTAGAAAACCTTAGAAAATCCTAGAAAAACCCTCGAAAACCGTAGAAAACCATAAAAAACTCTCGAAAATCCTAGAAAATACAAGAAAAATCCTAAAAAATCCTCGAAAACCCTAGAAAACCCTTGAAAACCCTAGAAAAACCCTAGAAAATTCTAGAAAAGCGTAGAAAATCCTAGAAAACCCTAGAAAACCCTAGAAAAACCCTAGAAAACCTTAGAAAATCCTAGAAAGAAACTCAAAAACCATAGAAAACCATAAAAAACTCTCAAAAACCCTAGAAAACCCTAAAAAACCCTAGAAAACCCTAGAAAAATTCTAGAAAACCTTAGAAAATCCTAGAAAACCCTCGAAAACCATAGAAAACCATAAAAAACTCTCGAAAATCTTAGAAAATACTAGAAAAAACCTAGAAAACCCTAGAAAAGAAAAAACCTAAAAAACCCTTGAAAACCCTAGAAAACCCTTTTGAAAACCCTAGAAAAACCCTAGAAAATCCTAGAAAAGCGTAGAAAACCCTAGAAAACTCCAGAAAACCCTAGAAAAACCATAGAAAATCTTGGAAAAGCGTAGAAAACCCTAGAAAAACTCCTCGAAAACCCTAGAAAATCCTAGAAAACCCTAGAAAACCCTAGAGAATCCTAGAAAACCCTCGAAAACCATAGAAAACCCTAAAAAACCCTTGAAAACCCTAGAAAACCCTAAAAAACTCTCGAAAACCCTAAAAAAACCCTAGAAAATCCGAGAAAACACTAGAAAAACCCTCAAAAACCCAAGAAAACCCTAGAAAAACCCTAAAAAATCTAGAAAACCGTAGAAAACCCGTGAAAAACCCTAGAAAATCCTAGAAAAGCGTAGAAAACCCTAGAAAATCCTAGAAAACCCTAGAAAATCCTAGAAAAGTGTAGAAAACCCTAGAAAACCCTAGAAAAACCCTAGAAAATCCTAGAAAAGCGTAGAAAACCCTAAAAAATCCTAGAAAACCCTAGAAAACCCTAGAAAAATCCTAGAAAACCTTAGAAAATCCTAGGAAAACCCTCGAAAACCGTAGAAAACCATAAAAAACTCTCGAAAATCCTAGAAAATACTAGAAAAACCCTAAAAACCCTCGAAAACCCTAGAAAACCCAAGAAAAACCCTAGAAAATTCTAGAAAAGCGTAGAAAACCCAAGAAAATCCTACAAAAACTCTCAAAAACTCAAGAAAATCCTAGAAAACCCTAGAAAAACCCTAGAAAACCCTAGAAAAGGCCTAGAAAATCCTAGAAAAGCGTAGAAAACCCCAGAGAACCGTAGAAAACCCTAGAAAAACCCAAGAGAACCTTAGAAAATCCTAGTAAAAACCTCGAAAACCATAGAAAATCATAAAAAACTCTCGAAAATCCTAGAAAATACTAGAAAAACCCTAAAAAACCCTTGAAAACCCTAGAAAACTCTTGAAAACCCTAGAAAAACCCTAGAAAATCCTAGAAAAGCGTAGAGAATCCTAGAAAACCTTAGAAAACCCTAAAAAACCCTAGAAAACCCTAGAAAACCTTAGAAAAACCCTCGAAAACCATAGAAAACCATAAAAAAACCCTCGAAAATCTTAGAAAATACTAGAAAAAACCTAGAAAACCCTAGAAAAAATTTAGAAAAACCTAGAAAACCCTAGAAAACCCTAGAAAAACCCCTCGAAAACCCTAGAAGACCCTAGAGAATTCTTGAAAACCCTCGAAAACCCTAAAAAACCCTTGAAAACCATAGAAAAACCATAAAAAACCGTCGAAAACCCTAGAAAAACCCTAGAAAATCCTAGAAAACACTAGAAAAATCCTAAAAAAACCTAGAAAATCCTAGAAAACCTTAGGAAAACCCTAAAAAACCTAGAAAACCGTAGAAAACCCTAGAAAAACCTTAGAAAATCCTAGAAAAGCGTAGAAAACCCTAGAAAAACCCTAGAAAATCCTAAAAAAGCGTAGAAAATCTTAGAAACCCCTAGAAAACCCTAGAAAACCCTAGAAAAACCCTAGAAAACCTTAGAAAATTATAAGAAAACCCTTGAAAACCGTAGAAAACTATAAAAAACTCTCGAAAATCTTAGAAAATACTAGAAAATACTAGAAAATGCTAGAAAATACTAGAAAAACTCTAAAAACCCTCGAAAACCCTAGAAAACCCTTGAAAACCCAAGATAAACCCTAGAAAATCTTAGAAAAGCGTAGAAAACCCTACAAAATCCCTCAAAAACCCTAGAAAATTCTAGAAACCCTAGAAAAACCCAAGAAACCCTAGAAAATCCTAAAAAAACCCTAGAAAATCCTAGAAAAGCGTAGAAAACCCCAGAAACCCCTAGAAAACCCTAAAAACCCTAGAAAACCCTAGAAAAACCCTAAAAAACTTAGAAAAACCTAGAAAAAACCTCGAAAACCATAGAAAACCATAAAAAACTCTCGAAAATCTTAGAAAATACTAGAAAAACCCTAAAAAACCCTCGAAAACCCTAGAAAACCCTTGAAAACCCTAGAAAATCCTAGAAAAGCGTAGAAAATCCGAGAAAACCCTAGAAAACCCTAGAAAACCTTAGAAAATCCTAGAAAAACCCTCGAAAACCATAGAAAACCATAAAAAACTCTCGAAAATCTTAGAAAATACTAGAAAAAACCTAGAAAACCCTAGAAAAAACCTAGAAAAAACTAGAAAACCCTAGAAAACCCTAGAAAAACTCCTCGAAAATCCTAGAAAATCCTAGAAAACCCTAGAAAACCCTAGGAAATCCTAGAAAACCCTCGAAAACCATAAAAAACCCTTGAAAACCTTAGAAAAACCCTAAAAACCCCTCGAAAACCCTTGAAAACCCTAGAAAAACCCTAGAAAATCCTAGAAAAGCGTAGAAAACCCTAGAAAACCCTAGAAAATCCTAGAAAAACCCTCGAAAACCATAGAAAACAAAAAAAACTATCGAAAATCTTAGAAAATACTAGAAAAAACCTAGAAAACCCTAGAAAAACCCCTCGAAAACCCTAGAAAATCCTAGAAAACCCTAGAAAACCCTAGAAAACCCTCGAAAACCATAGAAAACCCTAAAAAATCCTTGAAAACCCTAGAAAAACCCTAAAAAACCCTCGAAAACCCTATAAAAACCCTAGAAAATTTTAGAAAACCCTAGAAAACCTAGAAAACCATAGAAAACACTAGAAAAACCCTAGTAAATCCTAGAAAAGCGTAGAAAACCCTAGAAAACCATGAAAAACACTAGAAAACCCTAGAAAAACCCTAGAAAATTCTAGAAAAGCGTAGAAATCAAAAGAAAACCCTAGAAAAACCCTAGAAATCCTAGAAAAGCATAGAAAACCCTAAAAAACTCTAGAAAACCCTAAAAAATCCTAGAAAACCCTAGAAAAACCCTAGAAAACCTTAGAAAATCCTATAAAAACCCTCGAAAACCGTAGAAAACCATAAAAAACTCTCGAAAATCCTAGACAATACTAAAAAACCCTCGAAAACCCTAGAAAACCCTTGAGAACCCTAGAAAACCCTAGAAAATACTAGAAAAGCATAGAAAACCCTACAAAAACCCTCAAAAACCATAGAAAATCCTAGAAAACCCTAGAAAAATACTAAAACCCTAGAAAACCCTCGAAAAACCCTAGAAAATCCTAGAAAAGCGTAGAAAACCCCAGAAATCCCTAGAAAACCCTAAAAAAGGCTAGAAAACCCTAGAAAACCCCTAGAAAACCTTAGAAAATCCTAGAAAAAACTTCGAAAACCATAGAAAACCATAAAAAACTCTCAAAAATCCTAGAAAATACTAGAAAAACCATAAAAAACCCTCGAAAACCCTAGAAAACCGTTGAAAACCCTAGAAAAACCCTAGAAAATCCTAGAAAAGCATAGAAAATCCTAGAAAACCCTAGAAAACCCTAAAAAACCCTAGAAAACCCTAGAAAAACCCTAGAAAACCTTAGAAAATCCTTGAAAAACCCTTGAAAACCATAGAAAACCATAAAAAACTCTCGAAAATCTTAGAAAATACTAGAAAAAACCTAGAAAACCCTAGAAAAAACCTAGAAAAACCTAGAAAATCCTAGAAAACCCTAGAAAACCCTAGAAAACCCTAGAAAACCCTAAAAAACACTAGAAAACCCTAGAAAAACCCTAGAAAACCTTAGAAAATCCTAGAAAAACCCTCGAAACCCGTAGAAAACCATAAAAAATCTCGAAAATCCTAGAAAATACAAGAAAAATCCTAAAAAACCCTCGAAAACCCTAGAAAACCCTTGAAAACCCTAGAAAAACCCTAGAAAATTCTAGAAAAGTGTAGAAAATCCTAGAAAATCATAGAAAACCCTAGAAAAACCATCAAAAACCGTAGAAAATCTTAGAAAATCCTAGACAAACCCTAAAAACCCTAGAAAACCCTAGAAAAACCATAGAAAATCCTAGAAAAGCGGAGAAAACCCCAGAAAACCCTAAAAAATCCTAGAAAACCCTAGAAAACCTTAGAAAATCCTAGAAAGAACCTCGAAAACCATAGAAAACCATAAAAAACTCTCAAAAACCCTAGAAAACCGTAAAAAACCCTAGAAAACCTTAGAAAATCCTAGAAAAACCCTCGAAAACCATAGAAAACCATAAAAAACTATCGAAAATCTTAGAAAATACTAGAAAAAACCTAGAAAACCCTAGAAAAAAACCTAGAAAAACCTAGAAAACCCTAGAAAAATCCTAGAAAATCCTAGAAAAGCGTAGAAAACCCTAGAAAACCCTAGAAAATCCTAGAAAAGCATAGAAAACCCAAGAAAACCCTAGAAAAATCATAGAAAACCTTAGAAAATCCTAGAAAAATTCTCGAAAACCGTAGAAAACCATAAAAAACTCTCGAAAATCCTAGAAAATACTAGAAAAACCCTAAAAACCCTCGAAAACCGCAGAAAACCTTTGAAAACCATAGAAAAACCCTAGAAAATCCTAGAAAAGCGTAGAAAATCCTAGAAAACCCTACAAAAACCCTCAAAAACCCTAGAGAATCCTAAAAAATCCTAGAAAAACCCTAAAAACCCAAGAAAACCCTAGAAAATCCTAGAAAAGCGTAGAAAACCCCAGAAAACCCTAGAAAACCCTAAAAAACCCTAGAAAACCCTAGAAAAACCCTAGAAAACCATAGAAAATCCTAGATAAAACCTCGAAAACCATAAAAAACTCTCGAAAATCCTAGAAAATACTAGAAAAACCCTAAAAAACCTTCGAAAACCCTAGAAAAACCCCAGAAAATCCTAGAAAAGCGTAGAAAACCCTAGAAAACACTAGAAAATCCTAAAAAACCCTAGAAAACCCTAGAAACACCCTAGAAAACCTTAGAAAATCCTAGAAAAACCCTCGAAAATTATAGAAAACCGTAAAAAACTCTCGAAAATCTTAGAAAATACTAGAAAAAACCTAGAAAACCCTAGAAAAAACCTAGAAAAACCTAGAAAACCCTTGAAAACCCTAGAGAATCCTAGAAAACCCTAGAAAACCCTAGAGAATCCTAGAAAACCCTCGAAAACCATAGAAAACCCTAAAAAACCCTTAAAAACCCTAGAAAACCCTAAAAAACCCTCGAAAACCCTAGAAAAACCCTAGAAAATCCTAGAAAACACTAGAAAAACCCTCAAAAACCCTAGAAAATCCTAGAAAACCCTAGAAAAATTCTAAAAAACCTAGAAAACCGTAGAAAACCCTAGAAAAACCCTAGAAAATCCTAGAAAACACTAGAAAAACCCTCAAAAACCCTAGAAAATCCTAGAAAACCCTAGAAAAATTCTAAAAAACCTAGAAAACCGTAGAAAACCCTAGAAAAACCCTAGAAAATCCTAGAAAAGTGTAGAAAACCCTAGAAAATCATGAAAAACCCTAGAAAACCCTAGAAAAATCCTAGAAAATCCTAGAAAAGTGTAGAAAACCCTAGAAAAATCCTAGAAAACCCTAGAAAATCCTAGAAAACCATAGAAAACCATAGAAAACCCTAGAAAACCCTAAAAAACCCTAGAAAACCATAGAAAACCCTAGAAAAACCCTAGAAAACCTTAGAAAATCCTAAGAAAACCCTCGAAAACCATAAAAAACTCTCGAAAATCCTAGAAAATACTAGAAAAACCCTAAAAACCCTTGAAAACCCTAGAAAACCCTTGAAAACCCAAGAAAAATCCTAGAAAACCCTAGAAAAACACTAAAAATCCCAGAAAACCCTCGAAAAACGCTAGAAAATCCTAGAAAAGCGTAAAAAACTCCAGAAAACCCTAAAAATCCTAGAAAACCCTAAAAAAACCTTAGAAAACCTTAGAAAATCCTAGAAAAAACCTCGAAAACCATAGAAAACCATAAAAAACTCTCGAAAATCCTAGAAAATACTAGAAAAACCATAAAAAACCCTCGAAAACCCTAGAAAACCCTTGAAAACCTAGAAAAACACTAGAAAATCCTAGAAAAGCGTAGAAAACCCTAGAAAACCCTAAAAAACGCTAGAAAACCCTAGAAAAACCCTAGAAAACCTCAGAAAATCCTAGAAACACCCTCGAAAACCATAAAAAACGCTCGAAAATCTTAGAAAATACTAGAAAAAACCTAGAAAACCTTAGAAAAAACCTAGGAAAACCTAGAAAACCCTAAAAAATCCTAGAAAAACCCCTCGAAAACCCTAGAAAACCCTAGAAAAACCC